>NC_090647.1:242190046-242490046 GCF_040937935.1 Hyperolius riggenbachi | reverse complement strand
TGCAAATTAACCATTGTACCCTTAGAAGCTAAACACACCTCCAGAACCGCTGGAATGCAATGATGTGTCAGCTTGTTAAATTGTACAGAGCCATAATAATGTAACTCATTTACTGTGCCAGCTAGGTAAAAAACATGGATGCCACAGTGTGTTTTTTGGTGATTATAAATCTCTATGTAAAACCTTTAAAAGTGAAAGATGTTTAAAAATATATCTGGACAAAATTGGATCATATTCACACAATACATATGTATATGTAAAACATGTGAACTCTTTAAGCACAATGATAGCACATTTTATGCTAGGAGTTTGCCTACAAAATAACAGATTACAACTTTCCTTTATTTAAGTTCTAGTGATTTATGGAATTGCTTTTAGGTTTTTTGAAAGTTTATGGTTCATTTATTGTATTCCAGAAAGCTGCGTGGTGTATTTCAGAAGTCTATTCTGTATGTCCATAAATTTAAAAAAGTACATTAATAGAACTCTAGGTAGGCCAAAAAAAGAATTCTATTAGAATCAAGGTATTTAAAGAGGAACTCCAGTGAAAATAATGTAGTAAAAAAAGTGCTTCATTTTTTACAATAATTATGTATAAATGATTTAGTCAGTGTTTGCTCATTGTAAAATCTTTCCTCTCCCCGATTTACATTCTGACATTTATTACATGGTGACATTTTTACTGTGGGCAGGTTATGTAGCTGTTGCTAGCTGTTTTGGCTGTTAGAGACAGCTGTAAACAGCTAATTCCTGTCTGTGAACATTGTTACATTGTGGCAGTTTGCCCAGAGTACCGCGGTACTCAGAGCTTCTTGTGGGAGGGGTTTCAGCACAAAATCAGTCATACAGCGCCCCCTGATGGTCTGTTTGTGAAAAGCATTATTTTCCTCATGTAAAAGGGGGTATCAGCTACTGATTGGGATAAAGTTCAATTCTAGGTTGGAGCTTCTCTTTAAAGCCTCTTTTTATGACATATCTTGTGAACTGAGTGATTGGGTTCGGAGCTGAGTGTAGAGAGAATGTTATTTATTCATTTATTAGAGCCTTGTTTATTTGTATACATGTAAATTGTTAAAGGCCTACATTACACTCCTTATCATTGTACTGCATACTGCCTTGTTCCTTAAAACTATTTACAGGTATCCCCCAGGTCTTTTCAATCATAGGTAACTTTTATCATACTCTCTGTGAGTTCTGAAATGGACAGATTATACGTTTTAAGTTAGATAAGTCTGGTATCACCATTTTTGTTTTAAATAAGGATGAGCAAACAAAGTTTAACAAGCAGAAAAACTATATCCACTCATGTCCAGGAAGGGGGTGCAGCATCGAGAGTAATTTTTCCTTGATGTCTACCTCTTTCTGTGCCACTCCACTCCGCAGTTCATCTTCCTTACACTTTGTGTTTCACAATAGACCTTCTAGCCACAGAGCAGGAAGTGTTGAGAGGATGGAGTACAGCGTGGAGCGTTGTGGCAAGTGGTAGACAGCCAATTAAATTAACTCTCTCTGCCCTGGCCCCCTTATCGGACATCAGCAGGTACAGTTTTGCTTCTCGCTAAATTTTGCTCATCCATCTCTAGTTTTAAATCCTACATTTGCCATGCCTCTCTTGAAGTGTTCTCCTCCTGCCTTGAACCATTAAATACCCATCAGGCTATTTTCATTTTGGAATCAAACCATGATATATGTATTTTTCTTATTCATTTTTTATTTCATAGTTACATAGTTTGGTTGAAAAAATACATCCGTCCATAAACTTCAACCACAAAAAAAACCCACCATCCTAAACCCGCATATATCTCAGTTGATCCAGGGGAATGTGAAAAACCTTAAAAGGTCTGTGCCAATTAGCCTTAAAGCGGTATCGTCACCATAAAAATCAAATTTCAACAGCAACTGGTCTGAGTGTATTAAAGAAACACTGAAGCGAAAAAAAAAATATGATATTATGATTTGTATGTGTAGCACAGCTAAGAAATAAAACATTAAGATCAGATACATCAGTCTAATTGTTTCCAGTACAGGAAGAGTCAAGAAACTCCAGTTGTTATCTCTATGCAAAAAAGCCATTTATCTCTACGACTTTCAAAGTCGTGGAGAGGGCTGTCTTCTGACTTTTATTATCTCAACTGTAAGTAAACAGTTTTCTTTTTATCTGCCAGAGGAGAGGTCATTAGTTCACAGACTGCTCTGAAAGAATCATTTTGAATGCAGAGTGTTGTGTAATCTGTACATATTGGGGAATGATGCAATGTTAGAAAACACACTATATACCTGAAAATAAAAATATGAGAATATTTTCTTTGCTGCTAATCTTCTAGTAATTATTCATAGTACACAACCAATTCATTATATCATATATTTTTTTTTCGCTTCAGTGTCTCTTTAAGTGATAAAGATGCTAATCCTGCATTCAAAACTTTCAAAACTTTTTCTGCTGTTATGATTTGGAGTTATCACATACTTAAAGAGACTCCGTAACAAAAATTGCATCCTGTTTTTTATCATCCTACATGTTCCAAAAGCTATTCTTATGTGTTCTGGCTAACTGCAGCACTTTCTACTATGACAGTCTCTGTAATAAATCAATGTATCTTTCCCCTGTCAGACTTGTCGGCCTGTGTCTGGAAGGCTGCCAAGTTCTTCAGTGTTGTAGTTCTGCTATGAACTCACCCTTTCTGGCCCCTCTATGCACGCTGCCTGTGTGTTATTTAGATAAGAGAGAAGAGAGAAGCTGCTCTAATCAGCTGGATAAATCGTCCTCTGAGCTGGCTGGGCTTTCACATGCTGAGGAATTACAAACAAGGGCAAAGCTGTTTGCAAGAGGAAAAGAGCAGCCTGAAACTTCAGTGCATGGGGGAAAGAAACACACAAATGATCTCTTGAGATTCAAAAGGAATGCTGTATACAGCCTGCTTATGTATGGATGTATTTTCTATGTGTGGACATACTGTACATCAACCTACTTCCTGTTTTGGTGGCCATTTTGTTTGTTTACAAACAAACTTTTTAAAACTGTTTTTAACCACTTTTAATGCGGCGAGGAGCGGCGAAATTGTGACAGAGGGTAATAGGAGATGTCCCCTAACGCAGTGGTATGTTTACTTATGAGCGATTTTAACAATACAGATTCTCTTTAAGGAGCACTGGCCCTTTAGTAGCCGGTGCCAAAGAATTGCATGCTGGGGTTCTTTTTATCTATAATCTATTCCTCCTCTTCCCTTTACTTCCCTGCCAGCTCCTTATCTGAAACCTAATCCCCTACTCACTTGTGTTTACAAGCAAGGCTGAGGTGACTCAGCGATTGGAGGAGACAAGAAAAAAAAGTAAAGGGCAGAAATGGCATCACGCGTTAGCCTTAACTGTGGGCAAAAGACATGGCCCCCACCAGGAACAGAATTCTCATCATTTACTATATAACATTCACTAAAATCAAAACGTGGACCGTATAATACATGTGTTATGTAAGTAGATCAAGTATTTATCTACTTACATATGTTTTTTTCCCTGGCATAGTATGGCTGATTCTACTGCTTTAAAAAGGAAAAATTCCTTTCTGGCTCAAGATGACAGTCAGATAATCCCTAGATCAACTCTCCTACGAATTACCTAGTAATTATAGCTGTGGCTGCCCCTCAATGCAAGGAAAGCATCCAAGTACTCTTTAAATGCAGATATAGAGTTTGCCATAATTACTTCCTGAGGTAAGATATTCCATACTTTTACTCACCCATTTCTAAATAGATGGCTAAAACTTTTTTCTCCATACACAGATTGTGTCCTCTTGTCCGTTGTACAACCCTAGGGACAAAAAGCTAATTTACCAAGCTTTTGTATTGTCTCTGATGTATTTATACATGTTAATCTGGTCATCCCCCAGTTGCCTTTTTCAAAGCTAAATAAGCCCAGTTTGTCCAACCTTTCTTGGTAAGTGAGATCTTCCATCCATCTGATTAATTTAGTTGCCTGTCTTTGAATCTGTTCTGAAAGGTCAATGTCCTTTCTATAGTGTGGTGCCCAAACCTGTATCCCATACTGCAGATGTGGCCTTGTGTTATGATCACGACTGAAACATGTACTGCTGGCTGCAGTTTTACTGAAGACAGGCAGTTTTTGATGTCATTACATGCATTTGCTTGCATAGTTTGGTTTGCACTCAAACTAGTTGCTGATTCTATCTGCAGTGGCTCTGCAGTGCTGGCCAGCTCAGGATTGAGTGATTCCCATTCACCTGTGTGGGAATCTGCATGTCTGCTCCCATTGGATGACCTCAGTATAAAGATCTGCTTCCTGCAGGGCTCCACGGGCTATCATAGCTTCAGCATAAGCCTGTCTTGCTGCTGCTGCTTTGGCCCCAGATCGTGTTTCTAGTTCTAATGTTACTTTGCTGGTCTTGCATCATATATTGGTTCATCGCCGATATATATGCATACTAGCACGTTTGTTATTTTCCTTGTATTCGTGTTACATTAATACATCAGTGTCGCTGATATATACGTACACAAACTGTTTATATCCTGTGTTCAGTTAGTCAGTTCCAGCACGTTTAGGTAGGTTGCGCGTATCGTGATCACCCGTGCTTAGCTAGTCAGTCCTGGATCTGTTGCTTTGCGTGGATTGCGCTCGCTTCTGCGTAGAAGTAGCGAATCCTTCCTAGTCCTGCTCCAGTTCTTAGTTAGTGTTCCTTGCTTATGTCATATATCGGTTTATCGCCGATATATACATATGTCAGTCGTTTGTAGTTCATTGATAGCTGTAACCGTAATACGCTAGGAAATCATACCTTTTGTATATTTGTGTGTATTACGTCTGCCTTCTTTGACTCTATTTCCCGACTATTCTGTCCTGTCCTTGTGAGGCACGCCACCGCTGCAATCGCATTGGCTGCCTCATTCCAGTCTGTCTTGTTATGGACGCTTGCTGTCACTTAAGCAGTGACTATTTTAGCAAGCGTTCATTCTGTTACCTGTCCTGATCTTCTGAGTTCTGGTTTATGCGCTCAGCGCTACCTTGCGCTGAGCCACTAAACTGAAAGGATTGTTTGTGGCTGTTCGGATCTACGCCTGCTCTGTGTGCCACATCTCCTGTTGGAGTCAGTCCTCTCCTCCACTAAACTGGGGATATCCTGGTTCCTTGTGCTAGTGTGTGTACCTCCTTCATGTCAGGTTATGCATGTCGTGCTGACTGTGGAGAATATACCACCGAGCGTAACATTATGATAGCCCCATTACAAATCCCCATTGTGGAGGAGACTTCCAGAAAATATGACACTGTTTATTATGGTTCCTGTTCCTTTAAGAAATTTGAGAAGCTTAACTCTGAAACAGAAAATGAGTTTTTTTCTGAATGTACCAGGTTTCTGGCCAATCCCGAGCTCCAAGCTACACCTGTTTCAACGTGGGCACCCCAGCTAGTTTATAACTTGTTTAAGGGGAAATTGTTTCAGTGGGCTTATGATGTCCTGGATCATACCAATTTGAAAGAGAGACCACTGGAATTTTTAGCGTTTGTGATCCATAACTGGCTGCGCAAAACTAATTTGCCTTACCCTTTTAATGAGCTCCTGGCAGCTTGTCAATCCGCTGTTCCTTCAACTGCTTGCAAAAATAATCAGCAAGCAGATAGTTGTACTGATAACTTTCCTTCATGTAATGGATTGCGGAGACACCGCCGCGTGGTCTGACAGCGAGGCGGCTGAGGCCGCGTTCAGACCAGCGGTTTCTCCGCAGCAGCGTGCGCCTGGTTTGTCTGAGCCTAGTAGTGCAGACAGATGGAGAGCTACACACGCGCGCGCTAACAGGCAAGCCCTTTATGCCAATAGGAGAGGGATCAGCTGATCTGGATGATCAGCTGATCCCAGCGCAGCAGGTGATTGGCTAATAGGACTGGGCGGCGCTGAGGAGCGCTCTGCTATATATACTTCTTCCTTGTCAGTTGCCGGTTGTCTGCCATTGCAAATGCTTATGTGTTAGCACTCAGACCATAGTCAGATCCTTCAGTGTGGTGGAACCAGGTGGACCTGGGAATCCACACTTAGCCAGATTACTGTGTTATTATTGTGTTATACTTCAGACTAGTTCCAGGGTGTTGAGACCACGGACCTCACACCCAAGACTAGGGATACTGTGTCATTCTTGTGTTATACTTCAGACTAGTTCCAGGGTGTTGAGACCACGGACCTCACACCCAAGACTAGGGCTTTGCTTGATATCTGTTATGACCTATTGCTTTCCTGACCCTCCTTCTGCTCTCTGATTCGGTACCTACGCATATCTGATTACTTGTTGCCAACCCTGCCTTTCTTTGGTTACCGAATCAGTCTTCTGTCTCTGTACCTTATCTGCTCGTGTGTTACCGACCCGGCCTGGCCGACCTCTCTAACTGTCACTCACTCCTTGGGTGTTCAGTTCCTTGTACTATCTGGAATACCCCTTCCCTCCCGCTGGGGTGTCCAGTAACTGCAGAGACTCCCTGGCTCTTAAAGGGACCTCTCTGCAACCCAGTCAGGGACCCCATCTCTTAGGTGTCCTTTGACTGCAGTAGAGTCTGATTCCCAGCAATCAGGGAATCACTGGCTCATATACTGTCTCACCAAACACTTACACTTTGTCAGGTGTCCAGAGGTTAGCTATACTTGTATTATTGGTGATTCTGCAGATCATCAATAATCAGGTATATATCTGTATTCTTGGTGATACTGCAGATCAACAAATAATCAGATTCTCTCTGTGTGCTGACACCGATCGTTACACTTCATCTGTGAATAAATCGCCTAAGGCAGCAAAGACTAAATTCTCACATAGAAATAAGCGTAAACATTCCAGGAAACGTTCACAACCAGTGGAGTTGTTGCCCTTAGCGACTGCGCATCAGATCTGTAATGAGACTCCGCCATTAGCAGATAATGAAATTCAGTTACCATTCAGGGGAGTCAAATGGACCTATGAAACTACTAATGAACTTTCGTTGCTAGCCAGGGAGAATAAAAATTCTTGTTTAAATGAATTGTCTGAATATGATTATGAAGACATATTACAGAGTATTGAGCAAATCAACTTATTTGTGCAGCAAGGGAAATTTGCATATAATACAGTTCAACACTTGTTACAGGTTTTGGAGATTCTTAGGAATAAGAAATCTGCCAATCGCCTGCTAAATAACCCAATACATGTTCCTGCCACAACCACACCTGTGAACTGTGTTAAGCCTGAATGTTCAGCTGTTGTTAAGTGTGCATGGGATCCTCCATTTAAGAAATGGGAGATTGAAGCTCTGGTCTGTGAATTGAAGGGTGATTCAAGTTCATTCTGTCATTTCTTCAGTGCTAAAAGTGAAGCAGTATTGAATGCATGCATTAAATCTGCCTATAATCTAATAAAAACTGGTGTGTGTGGGTATGACTTTGTGGCTCCATTTATCGATGTGTGGGAAATGATTTTGGATGATTTTTATGCGATTCAATCAGTTGATACCAGGGAAAGCGCACTGTCAGTTGGAGATTGTTCCACTTCCTCAGTTCCTGAGGCTCCGCAATCCAGTCAGGTGACCTCAGAACCTGTATCTCTGAGTTTTCTAGTTTCACAATTGAACTTAACTTCAGATTCGCAAATTTGGCATTCTGACCCGCCTGCTTCAGCACCTCTGGCTGATTTAGCGAGTGATTCAGAGCTCCTTTTTTTGTGAAGTTGAAACTCCTGAATCCCTGCTTTGTCCAGTAAATGTTCCTGTAATTCCACCCTGTACCATGGATAACTCAGTGTTACTTCCCAGTAAGACAGAAGCTACTGATACTTCCTTAACCTTTCCCTGCACAAATTTCTCAGCAGAGGATCCAGAGGTCCTGCTGACTTCTGAGTCCAGTCTAGCCAGTACTCATGAGTCTTTGTTCAGTGAAACAGAAATCAAAGAATTATGGCCTGCCTCAACAAACACTTTTGTAGAATTTACCTGTGTTGATAAAGGTAAATTCCTGTCTGATCCAGCAGACACCAATAGATGCACTACATCAGTTCCTGAGTCTCAGCAATCATGTTTGGTAGCCTTAGAACCCCAGCATCTGAATTTTCCAATCTCACAGTTGAAAAGCTATGGTTCAGATTCACAAGCCCTGCGTCCTGATCCTCTTGTTTCTGAACCTTGCTCTAGTTCCACGAATGGTTCTGAGCATCTATCATGTGAAATTAAAATCACAGAATCATTGCCTTGTTCAGAAAATATTCCTGTGAATTCGCCCTGTACCATGAATTGTTCAATTCTTTCCAATGAAACTCAACTCACAGAATCATTTTGCTGTCCAGCAGGTGCTTCCATGGTTCTGCCCTGCAATATGCACTGTTCAGTGATTCTGTCCAGTGAAGCTGAAATTACAGAGTCTTATGCTTCACTCAGTATTGTAGATGCTTCAAGATCTCGAGCAGAAGACTCAGAGGCTCTGCTTACTTCAGTGGGTGTTACAGTAATATTCACTTGTTTAGCAGCTGTTTTGGAATTACAGTCTGCTCTAGTAAAACTTGATGAATCCCTGCTTAGTGAAGCAGAAGCCACTGAAGCATTGTCCTTGTCAGCAAGCGTTTTAGATACCTTGCCCTGTACACAGTCTGATTCTGCTAATGATGTTGAGTTCCTCTCTGATATCACAGTAGCCAGGGAACTTCAGCCCCTAATTTCTAATTTCTAATGTCTATGGTACATCCAGGTTAAGGATCCTCAAGTGATGGTGTGATGGAGGTGGGGGATACCGGGCACCAGATGGGGCTTGCGACGGCCGTTTCGCATCTCAGAGGACGCTTGGTCTGCCCCGCCCCTTGCGGTTGCCGCACTCGCTATTGGTGAATGGGGATCAAATGAGAGAGTCTAGCCAATGAGGAAACGTCCCCGCTGTGTCTGGACTACCATGCCCATAAGGCTGTGCGGACTAGGGGGCGTAAAAGGGATGTGCACTTTCACTGCATCTTATTGGCTTCCCAGCAATCTGTTTAGCCAATCCCGTCGCTCTCACACGCCGCATTGAAAACAATTGCATACATTTTAGCAAAAGTAATGTCAAAAGCGCCTGGGCATGGTAAAAAAAGGGGGAACATTCAAAAAAAGAGAGAACCCTCTATTATCTATTATGACATGGCAGGGGACATCCTCAATAGGTGTATCCCTAATCCGTGCAAATAAGTGAAAAGTGTACAAGTGACACACAGTTCATTAAAAAGGATAAAACCTGGGCAATTCAGACCCAGCTGCAGCCAAACAAGCTCAAAAGTTACGGTTCACCACATAAAACCTTACACAATACACTTAGTTGCGTTCAGGCATATGCCTAGAAGGTTATGGGCAGGGGGAGGGGAAAAAATAAATGTTGAAAAGAGGAACTCCAGAGAGCACACATAGATCATTGGTACAACCTCCATCACTCCAACACTATATGATAGACAGAAACATGCCCATGATCAATTACACAAAGACCTCGTAAGACTAATGGAACCCATCCCCAACATTGACGTAGCGGCTTAATCGCACAATACTAGAATATTATATAAATACTCATGGATCCAGATACATGCCAGTTCAATTTTGTCATTCAGGTCAGCTGGTCCCATTGCTTCCGTACTTAGTTTAATACATGTTTCTTTTCTGAGGAGTAATTTGTCCCTATCACCTCCTCGCCTAGGAACCTCCACCTTATCTAGTACTGCGAACTTTAGTCCATTACAACTCCCTCCATGTTCCCCTTTTTTTACCATGCCCAGGCGCTTTTGACATTACTTTTGCTAAAATGTATGCAATTGTTTTCAATGCGGCGTGTGAGAGTGATGGGATTGGCTGAACAGATGGCTGGGAAGCCAATAAGATGCGGCGAAAGTGCACATCCCTTTTACGCCCCCTAGTCCGCACAGCCTTATGGGCATGGTAGTCCAGACACGGCGGGGACGTTTCCTCATTGGCTGGATTCTCTCATTTGATCCCCATTCACCAATAGCGAGTGCGGCAACCGGAAGGGGCGGGGCATACCCCCGCGATATACCGAATGACCGCAACTTGCTATTATTATTGGAGCACAGCGTGACCAAGCGTCCTCTGAGACGCGAAACGGCCGTCGCAAGCCCCATCTGGTGCCCGGTATCCCCCCACCTCCATCACACCATCACTTGAGGATCCTTAACCTGGATGTACCATAGACGTATCACCTGTACCAGGACAGTGCAATAAAGAAATTGGACGGAAGGTGCCCGGAGGTTTTGCTTCTTTCTCTACGCAGCTGAAGTACAGACAGACCAAATAGGAGCTCAGCAAAGCCATGCATTTGCATGTTTAGACCTGTTGTTTGCAGGTCTAAGCTAACGCTAATGGCTGCCAGGAAACATCACTTCCCAGAAGCATGAAAAATGCAGTTGGATAGGGTGTAAAGAACTTGCTGGACTATTCTACCACCCAAGCGAGTTCTTTACTGCCTGGGGGTGTTAAATTTAATTGGATTAGGCAATGCTCTCATCACCTAATTTAAGAACTCGCCCAAGCTTATTGCTGGTCAGTTTTGTAATATGATTTGGCCCTGACAGTTCTGTAAATTCCACAAATGCTATTGTAATTTTTCTATAATATACTGTAACTTAAATTAGAAAGACTAGTTCACTTAGTATATATAAATCTGCGTTGCTATAATATACATTGTAGCAATATGATATATAAAAAAGATAATTTTACACATTCCAAATAACTTTATTCTGCAACTTAACAGATCTATTTGGCGACAATAAAACATAATAGCAGATCATCATTCACTGTTCATCCATATGAGTTGTTACCATGGTAACTTCTGCAGCATTATTCCAATGATGCACAAGTTAAATCACTTAACTCCTATTTTCCAGTTTTCCTAGCCGTTCCCAATTCAGTCTTATTTAGAATAGCCCCTGACAGCACCTGGACAAGTGCCTAATGTTGTTTCATCGTGAAAACTGGCTTTTACAGGCATTTAAGACAGTTTTATCCTAATGAATATAAAAAGAGCGACCATTTAAATGTACCAAGACCTCAACAACTGCACAATAAGGTCAGAATTGAAAACAGATCTTCTAAAGAAAGACCATAAAAGACAGTATGTAGCATAGAGGAAGTAGTTATTTACTCTCTTGAGGTCTAGAGGCTTGCAGCTCAGTGAATTTACATATGACTGTAAAGATTATGACAGCCCAGAGCTTTCTATGCAACTTGACAATTAAAAACCTACTGTTTAAAGTTTGCAAAGCAGTGCCTATTACTGTTGTAAAAGTTTCACTTTTCACTTCCATAAACAAAACTGCTGAGATGATCTCCAAATTACAGGGTTTATTTCCCACATATGTGGAGCTATAACAAAATGAGCAGTCAGCAATTTAATAGGTTAATAGCTGCTAGTGTATGTTTTTATTTATCCAAAACAAAAAAAGAGAGTTGTGTCGTGACATCAGACATTTATACTGTTTATGTCCAATCATAAGTTTGACGTTAAGTATAGGAACTTGAGAAGTAGCAGGACAGTTGTCCCAAGAGTAGCATTCCATATTCTGAAGGCAGTTGGGCTGGCTTGTCCTCAGGCTGAGTTTCAGTCCCAAATCCACAATGGAGCACAATTTATTTCAAAGTAAAGTAACAGTTTTTGACGTGCCTAAAATATTTGAAACAACAGATGCATATTAGAGACTGTATGTAACCAGATGCATACCAGGAAGCAATCAGGTTTGATCATTCTATTGGATTCCCCTAGCAATGGGGGAGGAGAAGGCTTGGAGATCAATGAGCAGCATGTGAACTACATGAGAGTTTTGTAGTGATAAATGTAGTAATCTATTGATACACAAAATACCTCTGCTTCATTTAAACTAAAAAATATTCTTAACGGCATTAACAGGAATACACTGTGTACATTCATCTGCAGATGTACATATGTTGATGTATGGATATTATTATTATTGTTTTATAAAGTGCCAACATATTATGTGGCGCTGTACAAAGTAAGATCAAACATGGAGTACATAATAATGCAGACAATGGTATATACAAACATACAAAAAAAAAGAATTGGTACAAAATACAGAAATGGTACAAATTACAGGATTGTTACAAAATACAGACTTGGTAATTACAGTGCCAAAAGTAACACGATGAATGAATTGTATAACAAATTCCAAGACATGAAAGGGTGAGAGAGATGTGTAGGGTAAAGAGATTGTGGAGAGCTTTGAAGGTTAGGGTTAAGAGTTTGAACTAGATGCTCTGGTTAGTTGGTATATAATTGGATAGTGTCTATTTATTATTATTGTTATTACTAATTGCCTTAGCTGTGGTCATAGTCACCGATCCCATCCAGTTATGTCTCAGTACAGCTTTACTTGCCATTGCTCAATCAGGAGTTTATCTTGAAGCTATTTAAACGAACACTGTAGGGGGGTCAGGGGAAAATGAGTTGAACTTACCCGGGGCTTCTAATGGTCCCCTGCAGACATCCTGTTCCCACGCAGCCACTCACCGATGCTCCGGCCCCGCCTCCGGTTCACTTCTGGAATTTCAGACTTTAAAGTCTGAAAACCACTGAGCCTGCGTTGCCGTGTCCTCACTCCCGCTGATGTCACCAGGAGCGTACTGCGCAGGCCCAGTATTGTCTGTGCCTGCGCAGTATGCTCCTAGTGATGTCAGCGGGAGCAAGGACACAGCCACGCAGGCGCAGTGGTTTTCAGACTTTAAAGTCTGAAATTCCAGAAGTGAACCGGGGGCGGGGCCGGAGCATTGGTGAGTGGCTGCGCGGGCACAGGACCATCAGAAGCCCCAGGTAAGTTCAACTCATTTTCCCCCAACCCCCCTACAGTATTCCTTTAAAATTGTTTTTTGTATAAAATATTTTTATACAGCCACTGACATTGGCAGATTAATTATCTTTCCCAAGCTGATCTTAGGTTATAATTATGAACAATAAGCAATGAGGTTTTCTTTTTCACAACCTACACGGAGATGCTACTATTTCATAATAGGTAACAAATGGCATTATAAAGGCAAAATTATTTGCTAACTCAAATGTACACTTAAACACACACACACACACACACACCACACACACACACCACACACACACACACGTGCATATTTCTACATTTTATGAATGTTGCATTACTTGCAACATCTTTTCACAATATGAAGACTGTGTAACATCCATGATACCAGTAAGGAAAGGTCTGGAGCATGTGGGGAGTTGTACCGTATTTTTTTCGGCATATAAGACGCTCCAGCATATAAGACGCACCTTGGTTTAAAAGGCAAAAATAAGAAAAAAAAAACTAAACCTAGGTGTGTCTACACTGCAGGGACGACTTAATAACCTTTTTCTTTTGTGCATTTGGCATATAAGACACACCCAATTCCCCCCCCCCTGTTTTAGGGGGGGGGGAGAAAGTGCGTCTTGTATGCCAAAAAATACGGTAGTTGAAAAAGAAAGAAATTAGAAATAGATACATTTTTCACACAGCACACGCTTCAGATGGAGACACAATGAAACAGAGGATAGATAGAACATATCGGAAAAAGAAGGGAAAGGATACAAAAAGCTTCCCAAGTTTATAGCACTAGTAGTTTATTAGAACTTCAGACACAGAGAACCAGCAGGAGCAAATGCATCAATAAGAAATCACATTCTCAGAGTCCAGAGGTCAGAGTCCATGGAGAGAAACTAGGTACAGATAAATCAGGAGACGGAAAACCTGAATAAGGTGGTTTGGTGATATGTTCAGACCATTTTATATCTCACATCCACTTTATGAATATAGTGAAGGAGAGGTTTGTGTCTTGCACTGCATAATTTATAACACCAATAGTGGTATTCATGTGTGAAAGAAGTGGCATGTCTGAGTAATTATGGATAAGTGACACTGTGGTATGTGTTTGATTTGCAAATTCGTATGGTTAAATAGGTGTTTTGCTTTCATATAACTATACAGTTCATTGAGGTGGTAAATACATTTATAATTAAAAAAAGTTCTAATTTCTAACCAATTTTTTTTAATCAATCAACATGCCATTGAAGACTAATCAGTTGTGAACACTGATATGAGTAAAAATGTTTTTATTTCAACTAATTATTCCCATGAGTTTTCTCCCACAAGATAATTTTTCATCTCCTCTAAAAAATAACTTTTTCCGCACTTTGCAATTTAAATAGTGCTAGACAGTAGGTATAAAAGTACAGCAGAGTCCCGATTATCCAGCTTCGGCGAGGCCTGAAGCATGTGCTTGCCGGTTGCTTGAACAACCAACCTAAAAAGCACAAACCTCCCCCCTAAATACTTAATGAGCCTCCAGCGAGGTGTAGCAGCCTTCTTGCAGCGGCTAGCGAGCTCATAGTGGCTTTCCATCTTACCCTGTGCACCCAAGCCAGCAAGTCACCTGACCCACATATGACATGCTACACATTACTGGAGGCTCGGTTAGTATTTAAAAAGCCTCAATACCCGCCAAAAGCAAAGTCCCCATTATCACTATGGCATGACAGTTAGTAGAGACTTTTGGTTGCCTGAGTTCCAGATAACGAGGATTTTGCTGTAATATCAAACTTGTTTTGAATACCTTCTTGCTTGATAGGGGCTTTAAAGGTATATTTTTGATAAGGTGTAAAAATATCGTCTGGGAAAGAGCTCAGGAGAAATGTTACCTGAATATGGGCCCTCGGATAGAAGAGCAGATGTTGCTTTTATATTATGTGGTTTGGTAGCAATTTTATGGTCACAATATGAGTCCTGAGCTTGTAGATCATAAAAATTATATAATGTGAAATAAATTCATAACAATGGTGATAAGAGTTTTAGTAGAATGTTTATTAGTAAAAAGACCCAGCTGGATAGCGTTCTGAAGAGACCCTACCCTACCTTTGATGTGGTGTTTAAAGGGAAACTTAAGTCAAGTATAAAAAATGAGATTTACTCACCTGGGGCTTCCCTCAGCCCCCAGCAGCCGATCGGTGCCCTCGCAGCCCCGCTCTGACGCTCCAGGACCCGCCGGCAAACACTTCCGTTGTCGCCGTCACCGGCCGACAGGCATGGGAACGTGAGTGAATCTTCGCGTTCCCAGCCTGTATATCACCCCCTATGCTGCTATTGCGGCCAGCTGGTCGCAATAGCAGCATAGGGGGCGATATACAGGCTGGGGACGCGAGGAATCACTTGCGTTCCCATGCCTGTCGGCCGGTGACGGCCAAACCGGAAGTGTTCGCTGGCGGGTCCTGGAGCGTCAGAGCGGGGCTGCGAGGGCACCGATTGGCTGCTGGGGGCTGAGGGAAGCCCTAGGTGAGTTAATCTCATTTTTTATACTTGACTTAAGTTTCCCTTTAAGCCTTTGACCAGGTTTCAAATCCCAGCTCAATCCAGTACATAAACAAGTAAGAAGTCTTTGGGAAAGACACCCCCTAATGATCTTGGTTGTCCGTGGAGTTTGTCCTATGTGGTAGCAGCCCAGAAGTGCTTTGAGTCTGCGAGGAGAAAAGTGTTCTGTTTGTCTGTAGTTTGTTGGTAGTTTTGTAACAGTTTGAAACGTCTGCACACTTTGTTATACAAGGTCTATGCATATATTAAACAGCATATATTGCACTTTAGGAACTTTTTCAAATATGTTTGCATGGATATTTAGTTATGCTGTACAAGGGTGAACATATGTGGTATTTGATGTCTTGGCTGTTCTAGAGATCATCAGTACTTGATGATTAATGGAATAGCATCTGGTAGCAGAGATAGGTGGAGGAGCAGGTTACTGACTCTCAAACTTGGCTTTAAATATATAGATTTTTATATATTTATCTAGGGATGACCCCAATCATGGCTATGCATTACGTATATTTTTGAGATTTGTGGGGGTGGAAGTATTTTGCATAATTAATAAAGATTAAATAGTGGAACAAATTGATGATAATGATGGCTGGTTTTGTGAGCTGGCTTTTGCTTAGTAGTGGATTAGTAATTTTGCTTCAAGGTCCAGCACAAGCAGTAGTACTCCCTCTGATGTTTGGGTTGCAAATGCAGTAACTGGCACAATTTTTGCAACATTGTCAATCCCCTCTAGAACAACTGGCAATTGGCATCTGACAACAAGAAAACAAACATAGGATTGGGGAGAAGCATGCAATGTTTTATCCGATATGATTTTGTATCCATGCTTTTTCTTATTTAGCTCTACTAAAATATACCATAACACAGGGAGAGTAAGGAATCATGACATGGACATAAAGATTTACATTTCTGCATATTGCCTGTTAGTCCGAGGTATGGGGAGAATTATGATCTGTGAATGCTTTTCCTGAACACTCTTCTAGGGAGGTAAGTAGCCAAAGCAGAATTGATTGGTGTTTTTGTGTAAATCATCAGCAAGGTTAAGTGGGATGAAACTCCATATTCACATAAAAAAGCCAATGAGAAATTATTTATTTAGCTTACCTATCCTATTGTTTTTAGTGTTCATTGTAAGATTTAGGAGAAATGTGATATGAAAAAAGAAAATAATATTTCTGCTGGTGTTCATCTTTACTGATACCAAAAGTGATATCACTTCTGCCTGTTTCTTTTTTTTTTTTTTTCAACTCAGCTCTGTGTTCCCTCCCTACTGCCACAGCATACTATCACTCCCACAGGAAACATCAATTAGACACAGGGGCATAAATAGAAATCACTGACCTCCCCTGCAAAACTTTGGATGGGGCCCCATCCCCCTGCACACTGAATAGGGACTGTCTACAAATCTTTGTCTACAAAACTTTGTATTATTTGTTATCAGTGGCTGAGCAGATGCAGTCATTAGATCCAATTGTGCAGAGAGCAGAAATATTTTTTTTCTTTACCCTTAATTGTCAGTATCTCAGGATGGGGTTCCCTGTGGTTTCTGGTTCCCCCTGCGGCTGCATCCCTTGCAGGGTCTATTGTTACACCCCAGCTTAGACAACAGACTTGCATCACTGTGTAAACTCTTCAAAGGTAGGGGGAATTAAATGGCCTTCTTCTGGTCATAGTGTCCTTATCATATCCATAGGAAGCGTTCTGTTATTTGCATTCTTAGATAGCTTGAACTTGAAGCTAAGAAAAAAAAAATCTCACAATCCTGCTGGCTAGGCACAGTTCCGGAACGTTATGCAAAGCACCCAGACCAAGTGAAATAAAAAAGGGAGACATATAAGCACTTATTTTAGAAAAAAGATCGGTTACATATATATTTGTGGCATTAACTATTTTTTTGGCAATGTTTCATTTTTAAATGTTACAACCCCCTTTAATAAATAATAATAACTTGATCTTTTTAGTTTTAGGAATGGAGAAAAGGCAAACAAACAGTGAAAGATGAAACTGGATCAATTCCATATCAATCTATGGTTTAAACTGTGCATCTGATTGATAGATAGAAAACCAGATGCTACAAAGGCAGAACCCTTTTCAAAACAGCATGTTCCAGACAAAAATACAAAACTAATTGTTGTGTTATATGGTTTTAATTATACACTAGTTGATCAAGACTGAAACGAAAAGATCAAGATAAAAAGTGTATGATTTCTGGTTGAATTTGTTGTCTGTAGCATCTGAAAATCCAGAATTAAGCATGATGCAGACTACAAGTTATTATTATCATAGCACATTAGACTGTAAGTCTATGCAAGTTCCTACCCTTGGGCAGCTGAAGAAATAATGAAGTGAATCAATGATATAATTAAAGGGTAGGAAATCATCTTTTGTGACATTTGTCCCAAGCACTGAAGGCCAAATATGTGACAAGAAAGTATGAGATCTAATTTAGCTAGATCCGGTCTGTGTTTCTCAGGCTTAATGCTAAAATGTCAGTAGTAATTATGATTTAAGCTAAGCATTGTAGTGCTAGCATGACATAAAAACTCCAATAGGTATTCCTTCAGGGAGATATACCAGAAAACCAAATTAAACTTCTTCAGCCTTAAACCAAATGAAATGATAAGTCTATAAAAACTTTTCTCAGGAAGTCTACCATCTGCATCTTAAAGTGCATGTCTTACTATTGATTGAAATACAAAATCTCCAATTCAATACTCATACAATAAACGTATTTTAAATCCAGTAAGGATAGGGATGCAGATTGTGTAATACAAGTAATATTTATCCATGAGATAACAATAAAACAGACTCAACATCTTTATACATAAATCAGACTTCATTATTAAAATCAGGAAAAAAATATATATAATAGCACGGTGGCGTAGTGGTTAGCTCTCTCGCCTTGCAGCGCTGGGTCCCTGGTTCAAATCCCAGCCAGGGCACTATCTGCAAAGAGTTTGTATGTTCTCTCCGTGTCTGTGTGGGTTTCCTCCGGGCACTCCGGTTTCCTCCCACATTCCAAAAACATAAAGATAAGTTAATTGGCTCCCTCTAAAATTGGCCCTAGACTACAGTACTTACACTACATAATATAGATATATGGCAATGGTAGGGATTAGATTGTGAACTCATTTGAGGGACAGTTAGTGACAAGATATATATATATATATACACACCGTACAGCGCTGCGTAATATGTCGGCGCTATATAAATACTAAATAATAATATATATATATATATATATATATATATATATATGCCACAAGGGTACTTACAATCACAATTTTTTTGATAATTTAAAATTACTCTATGCACCAACAGATTACCGGTAAGTATGTTTAGTTTAAGTGGTGATAGGAGATCATTTTCTCATCATAGTAGTTTACATTTGTTAAAAATCCATGTTTCCTGTAGTTCCTAATTCATACTAAGTTTATTGTAGCTGATTACTAAGCAAGGTTAATAATGTAGCTGAGAGATCCTGTAGCTGTCTTTGCACTGAGTCAGGTTGAGTCTGTTGCTACAGTACGCCACTGCCCTGAGCTTGGCCATTCTCCTGTACCCCTGCACTTGTCCTTGCCAAGGTCCATCTAACTTGAACCCTGCACTTGTCCTTGCCAAGGTCCATCTAACTTGAACCCTGCTCTTGCTGTATATCGTTGTATATATTTGGATATTGATGCTGATTTTTTAGTTTGTGCAGTTATTTTTTTTTTCTTTTGTTTGCTGGCATTTTTTTTGTCATGTTTTTTTTCACTATTGCATGTATACAAAACACAACTCTTAAGATCTGGTCTCACCTTGCTTGTGCCTGCGCTTACTACCCTTGCTTGTGCAGTTTACATGTCACACATGACATCACTCTCCTATTAAACTGTTATGAGCGCTATTTGCTTAGTCAAAACTATCCAAGGGAAGCTCCAGAAAAGATTTTTTTTTTTTTATTAATGAAACTTAAGCTGGCCATACACTAGTTGATGTGGCCAACAAATAGATCCCTCTCAGATAATAATCTGATAAGAAAGGGATCTATCTAATTAAATCCCTCACACACTGGACGCAAATTTACATGACCACTAGAGTGGGCCATTTAAGGAAGACCTGCTATCAGCCTATGATGCTTCCAAATGGGCATTGATCCAAATTTTAGTAATTTAGTAAGGAAACCTTATATTCAAATTAGGAAAACATGTACTGCATCTAAAGAGAAAAGTTGTATTTTGACATTTCCAAATTCAAAAATTCCAACTAGTTTAAGCATTAAAGGCAAATGTGGTTTATCAGTGATTTAGTACTCAAACTCTCAAGCTGTGTCTAAATGGACTGTGAACCCTACTTGATGCATTTTAGAGCTCTGGATAAGCTCAAGCCAGCTTCTACAACATCTGTTCGTGTGAATGAGATATGAAGGACAGATGCTCACAACTGTGTATGCTTTTTTCCTTAGAAAACATCAGGTACAAATGTAAAATATGTAACCATTTCCAGCATCTCCTTACTCCACAGCAGTATAATACTGTAGGTCTTATAATAAGAAGCTTTTAGTGAAAATAATCTTTAAATTATAATAATACGAAGAGGAATCTTTGAGTGTAATTTAATGAAAATACATGCCCATATTGCCACAGAGTAAATTGTCCACAAGTGTTTTTGTTTCATAACAAAAACTTAAATAAAAGAAAAAAGAAAGCTGACCTTAGATGCACTAAAGACTGAAGCCAGATAATATACCCTTATTTACACACTTTTCTATACCAGGCACATTTTATTATTGTTTTCTCCTTAGCGGGCCAAAAAGAGACAATAGACCCAATCCAATTCACTGTTTCTCCATAGTTTTCTCCACCGGATATTTCCAAGCCATATCAATAAAATGCCTTTTAAGAAACCAGCAAGCAAGAAAATTCTCAGAATAATTTTGACAGTATATTTTCACCTACTGTATGGTACTTCTTTCAATTGCAGAGTGCTGAAAAGTTATTTAACCAGCTGAGCGGTCTGGACGAGCTCAGCTCGTCCAACACCGCCAGAGGCTGCCGCTCAGGTCCTGCTGGGCCGATTTTAATGAAATAAAAAGCAGCACACGCAGCCGGCACTTTGGCAGCCTGATCGCCGCTGCAGCGCGGCGATCCGCCGCGTGCAGCGGCGAAAGAGGGTCCCCCCAGCCGCCCGAGCCCAGCGTAGCCGGAACAAACAGTTCCGGCCAGCGCTAAGGGCTGGATCGGAGGCGGCTGACGTCAGGACGTCGGCTGACGTCCATGACGTCACTCCGCTCATCGCCATGGTGACGAGGTAAGCGAAACACGGAAGGCCGCTTTTTGCGGCCTTCCGTGTTACTTCTGGCCGCCGGAGGCGATCGGAAGAACGCCTCCGGAGCGCCCTTTAGTGGGCTTTCATGCAGCCAACTTTCAGTTGGCTGCATGAAATAGTTTTTTTTTTATTTAAAAAAAACCCTCCCGCAGCCACCCTGGCGATTTAATCAGAACGCCAGGGTGGTTAAGCAGAAGATGAAAAATGATCCCAGGGAGAATAAGTTAATTAGATTGAGTAGAATTTCTTCAGTTAACATGACTCCGAGGTGAAACTAAACTGATGAGATAAACAATTGTATTTATTCTCCTATTCCTAAAAATAACTTTTTGAGATATCCCATGGTTGTATTTTATATTTAAATATTTACATAGTAGATTGAACGTTTATTGTCCCTGCTCAATGGCAGGCTATCAAACATTTTAGCCTTTTGGATGTGACTTTCACTTTCAAAAGGCTGCTGTGCGCGTCTGCGCACGCTGGCGCGCTCCAGTGCCACCACCCCCCCCCCCCCCCCCCGGTATCCCAGAGATCAATAAATGGTAACATTGTTCCCATTCATTGATCTACGTCCCCGGTAGAAAAACTGACAGCTTCTTTTCTGAGGCCGCGGTCTTTCTGAAAAAAAAATCACATCCTCCTTGTAGTTCCTGTAAGTGAGCGTGCTAACTCACAGGATAGAACAAAAAAAAAATTACTCTGGCCATCTTGTGGCCAAATAGTAAAACTACATGCACATACATTTTTATTACAAAGAGACACAATAAATTACATTTAAAATTAACTGTTTACCTCCCACACCCAAAAAATACCCAAATAAAATTTTTAACTAAAAAAAAATAAATAAATTACAATTTAAAAAAAAAACATAGTTACCTACGGGTCTGAACTTTTTTAATATGCATGTGAAGAGGGTATACAACTGATATTTATTAATTATAAGCTTGTAAATAGTGATGGACGCTAAACTAAAAAAATGCACCTTTATTTGCAAACAAAATATTGGCACCATACATTGTGATAGGGACATAATTTAAATGGTGTAATAACCCGGACAAATGGGCAAATAAAATACATAGGTTTTAATTATGGTAGCATGTATTATTTTAAAACTATAATGGTCGAAAACTGAGAAACAATGAACTTTTTCCATTTTTTTCTTAATAT
Organism: Hyperolius riggenbachi; assembly: GCF_040937935.1. Classification (NCBI taxonomy): domain Eukaryota; kingdom Metazoa; phylum Chordata; class Amphibia; order Anura; family Hyperoliidae; genus Hyperolius; species Hyperolius riggenbachi. Next base: position 242,468,231 of record NC_090647.1, on the reverse strand, counting down.
TCCTGTTAAAATGCATTTAGAAAATAATAATTCTTAGCAAAATGTACCACCAAAGAAAGTCTAATTGGTGGCGGAAAAAAGATATAGATCAATTCTTTGTGATAATGAGTGATAAAGGTATTGGCGAATGAATGGGAGGTGAAAATTGCTTGGATGCATAAGGTGAAAAACGACTGAAGGCTGAAGTGGTTAAGCATTCCCACAGTTAAAATACACAAACTTTTGACCTTTTTCTATTTCTCTCCTGCCCTCAGAAATTGTATTCTGTCAGGAAAATTTGTATGGCTGTAATTTGCACATCAGTAAGTTTTCCTATATTCCTCATAAGGTACCGACAAGACATAAGCTGTCACTTGCATGCCTGAAAATTAACAATTTTTAGGCAGCAAAACAAAAAAGAAAAACAGCCTGGTTATTAATATGTTTTGCACTGAACATACACGTTTATCTCATTATGTCACATATTGCCGCAGGCAGACTTTAAGTACAGAAATAACTAAATAGCACCTCCTGCTACAGAGCTATCATTGCTTTAAAGCATTTATCACAATCTCTTATTAAACTCACATTGAAAATAAACAACAGCGGTCTTTTATGCAGCACAATTATCAAACAATTTAAAAAAGTTGCTTGCTATCCAACAGTTGGATTGACGTCTTATCAGTCTTATCAGCTGTTTGAACAATAGCAAGCAACTTTTTTTGGTTGTTTCAACTTGTTTCACAACAAAAGTTGTTTGATAATTGTGCTGCATAAAAGACCACTGTTGAGCATGTGCATGGGGCTTAAGACAGTCTACAATATATCTTAAAGAGAAACTTCAACCAAGAATTGAACTTTATCCCAATCAGAAGCTGATACCCCCTTTTCCATGAGAAATATATCAGGGGGCGCTGTATGACTAATATTGTGGTGAAACCCCTCCCACAAAAACCTCTGAGGACCGTGGTACTCCTGGCAGTTTCCTGTCTGTGAACCTTGTTGCATTATGGGAAATAGATGTTTAAAGCTGTTTCCAACTGCCAAAAAAGCATGCAGCAGTTATATTACCTGCCGACAGTAAAAATGTCACCATGTAATAAATGTCAGAATGTAAATCAGGGTTTTAAAAGATTTTGCAATGGGCAAACACTGACTAAATCATTTATACATAATTATTGTAAAAATGAAGCTTTTTTTCTTACTTTATTTTCACTGGAGTTCCTCTTTAAATGTTATTCAGCTCAAATACAGCAAAATCTTGAACATTTAATCTTATTATCTGTTCCCTGCACTTGCATGTGTTTTTCCTCTCCAAAGTGTTTTACAAGCCTAATTAATTCGTGGTTCCACTGGTACTCTTGCAAATTAGTCAGACTATGTAGAGTCTGCCCCTAGCAAAAGGAATTAGGCCATCCTCATCCCTTTAAGGGCCAATGCACACCAAAAACCATTAGCGTATGCACAAACGCTAGTGTTTTTTTAAGCGTTTTTTCAGAGCGATTCTATACATGTGCAGAGCAATTTTCTACACATGCCTAGTGTTTTTTGGAGTGTTTTGGTGTCGCATATTTTGCCAAGATGCCACTTGCCACCAGTTTGGCCATATTTCAAACCGCAAGCATTTAAAAAAAAACGCTCAGAATCGCTCTTGGTGTGTAGCAGCCCTCAAAAAGGGAGATTGGGAGGTTTTTCTCATATTGTTTCCTGCTTTCACTCTGACTGTATGGGGAGAGAGAGATTCATTGAGAACTGAACTGGATTGACAGATGAGAAAGTCAGTGTACAGGGGCAGTAGTGAATAGTTTTGGGCTTTACATGCTACAAGGGCAAAGGCTTGTTACAGGGAGTGCAGAATAATTAGGCAAATTAGTATTTTGACCACATCATCCTCTTTATGCATGTTGTCTTACTACAAGCTGTATAGGCTCGAAAGCCTACTACCAATTAAGCATATTAGGTGATGTGCATCTCTGTAATGAGAAGGGGTGTGGTCTAATGACATCAACACCCTATATCAGGTGTGCATAATTATTAAGCAACTTCCTGTCCTTTGGCAAAATGGGTCAAAAGAAGGACTTGACAGGCTCAGAAAAGTCAACAATAGTGAGATATCTTGCAAAGGGATGCAGCACTATTAAAATTGCAAAGCTTCTGAAGCGTGATCATCAAACAATCAAGCGTTTCATTCAAAATAGTCAACAGGGTCGCAAGAAGCGTGTGGAAAAACCAAGGCGCAAAATAACTCCCCATGAACTGAGAAAAGTCAAGCGGGCAGCTGCCAAGATGCCACTTGCCACCAGTTTGGCCATATTTCAGAGCTGCAACATCACTGGAGTGCCCAAAAGCACAAGGTGTGCAATACTCAGAGACATGGCCAAGGTAAGAAAGGTTGAAAGACGACCACCACTGAACAAGACACACAAGCTGAAACGTCAATACTGGGCCAAGAAATATCTCAAGACTGATTTTTCTAAGGTTTTATGGACTGATGAAATGAGAGTGAGTCTTGATGGGCCAGATGGATGGGCCCGTGGCTGGATTGGTAAAGGGCAGAGAGCTCCAGTCCGACTCAGACGCCAGCAAGGTGGAGGTGGAGTACTGGTTTGGGCTGGTATCATCAAAGATGAGCTTGTGGGGCCTTTTCGGGTTGAGGATGGAGTCAAGCTCAACTCCCAGTCCTACTGCCAGTTTCTGGAAGACACCTTCTTCAAGCAGTGGTACAGGAAGAAGTCTGCATCCTTCAAGAAAAACATGATTTTCATGCAGGACAATGCTCCATCACACGCGTCCAAGTACTCCACAGCGTGGCTGGCAAGAAAGGGTATAAAAGAAGAAAAACTAATGACAAGGTCTCCTTGTTCACCTGATCTGAACCCCATTGAGAACCTGTGGTTCACCATAAAATGTGAGATTTACAAGGAGGGAAACAGTACACCTCTCTGAACAGTGTCTGGGAGGCTGTGGTTGCTGATGCATGCAATGTTGATGGTGAACAGATCAAAACACTGACAGAATCAATGGGTGGCAGGCTTTTGAGTGTCCTTGCAAAGACAGGTGATTTGTTTTTGTTTTGTTTTTGAATGTCAGAAATGTAGATTTGTGAATGTTGAGATGTTATATTGGTTTCACTGGTAAACATAAATAATTTAAATGGGTATATATTTGTTTTTTGTTAAGTTGCCTAATAATTATGCACAGTAATAGTCACCTGCACACACAAATATCCCCCTAAAATAGCTAAAACTAAAAACAAACTAAAAACTACTTTCAAAAATATTCAGCTTTGATATTAATGAGTTTTTTGGGTTCATTGAGAACATGGTTGTTGTTCAATAATACAATTATTCCTCAAAAATACCACCTGCCTAATAATTTTGCACTCCCTGTATACATAACAAATATACTCTCCTCTCCTACCCGACCCTAGATAGTGTGCAAAAAAACTTCCGTGTGGTGAAGTGAAGATGTCAAATTTTGATTCAACAGTGTTTAACACCTTCTGGCTGTATTCAGGAGTCCATCGGAGGTGTTTCATGGCCCAGGCAAGCATCTTTTACTTAATATAATGTTTTAGCAATAGCTTTCTTGCTGCAACTCGATCTGTCAAACCTCAAAGTGTTCTCTTTTCAGTTAAAACTGAGCATTGCTTACTACAGCAATTATGAAGCTGTACTTGAAGCTGTGATCCCTTGAGCTCCCTATCATGTAAGCTGTTGACTCTTGAAGAAACTTTTTTTCTGATGCTGTTGTGGCTTTGGGTCTGCCTGATTTATTTTCAAAGTTACCCCTCGTTACTGACTGCCTTTTGATTTTTTAAGGGGATTGTACTTGCTGGCTCCTCGACAATTTCTCTGTAGGAAAGCCCTACACTTTTAAAGGACATCTGAGATGAAAATAAACTGATGAGAAAAACAACTGTATCTATACTCTTTCTCCTGAAATTTTATTTTACATTTAAATTTAGTTTTTAAGTGTTTACTGTTTCATTGACGTATGCCAGAGCTCAAATCTATAAATTACTGTCCCTTGTTATCTCCTTCCTGCTCTTAGAAGCCATTTACTGACAGGGAAGTGTTTTATGGCTGTAATTACTTATCAGTGAGGGTTATGCTATAGTCTGACTCAGTCCGACCCAGTCCTGACACAGACAGTCACTTGCATACCTGATGTTTATCTCTTGTTGATGTTTAACTCTTTCAGACAGAGAAAGAAAAAAAGGAACAGCTTAGTTATTTTTGTGCTTGGCACTGTACATATACATGTTTATCTCACCATGACACATGTCACCTCAGGTATCCTTTAAAGTGAACCGAGCACCTTTTTTTCACTCAGGACATTTCTATAGCACATGAAAAATGTATGCCGACTATCTGTTTCATTATTAAAATAAACTTTAATTTTACCTTGTATTTTACATTCAAAGTTGTTAAATTGGCCTGTTTGAGCAGACCTGCCGACCGTCCCCATCCGCAGAAAGTTCAGTAACCTCTAATTGTTTTATTGCGCTAATTACCAAGAGGTAAACCATGCCTTTCATCAGCAAAGAGGGTGAATAATTAGGAGTGTGTTTTCAAAGCCATGCTTTGAAAACACACTCCTAATTATTCACCCTCTTTGCTGATGAAAGGCATGGTTTACCTCTTGGTAATTAGCGCAATAAAACAATTAGAGGTTACTGAACTTTCTGCGGATGGGGACGGTCGGCAGGTCTGCTCAAACAGGCCAATTTAACAACTTTGAATGTAAAATACAAGGTAAAATTAAAGTTTATTTTAATAATGAAACAGATAGTCGGCATACATTTTTCATGTGCTATAGAAATGTCCTGAGTGAAAAAAAGGTGCTCGGTTCACTTTAAGAGTTATGATTGTCTATCTCTCTTCCATTTTTAATTGCCTTTTTCACTGTTTTTATAACAACACACTACTCTCTCTAGTAAACCACAGTGTGTTCCAACACCACTTTTATGCAGACAGAGGTGGTTGTAAGTAATCAGGAAAATTTAGGACAACTGTGGAAATTGGTAGCAACAACTTTCAATTTATGAGCGACCTCCATTGCTGCTGCATAGCTGTAAGTTTCCAGTTTCCTGATCCCTGCAAAAGGCCATTTTGTTTAATTCTAAAGTGGCAGTTCATCACTTACCTTTGTACCATTTCAAGTTATTCATGAACTTCTTGAATTTCAATAACAAAAACTGGAAAAGTGGGGTTGTTCTAAAACTTTGCTGCATGTGTGTATGTTTTAAATCACTGTGCTGAAGAATTATTCTGGCTGTATTCTATTCATTGTAACACAATATTTCCTGATCATTTTCCTAATTAAGTTTATGATGCATTCACTGAATGTTTACTGGTAAATGGTAACAGATTAATATAAATTCAGCCTTGCAAGTACAAATTATAAATATAATCCAAGTATTATTATTCATTAGCTACTACAATTAAACACGACTGAGCACAAAAATTGGAAAAAAACAATAAAAAAAAAGATCTAAAAGTAAATGCTATAAAGTGTGTATATTGTAACTGGAGTAATTACATAGTAATGATAGATAATAGGAACATAACATAGCCTGCGAATAAAAACTACACATTTATTCACAGTTAATAAAATTGTAACAAGCTAAATACAACCAAAACACAAAACACAACAAAGTAAAAAAAAGATAAAACATATGCACCATGTGCAGAAGGGGTTAATAATAAGTATTTATTAAAGGTTACTATACATTTAAGTATTTGAGCAAAATTGCGTAGAAGGCCATCAAAAATAGATTGTAGTGATATAAGTTTGAAATGGGCCAGCAATTAAAGTGTAACTGTCAGGCATAAAATCAAATATCAATTCTTTATTTGTATCTTGTAAACAAGTAATTAGAATGCTAACCAGGCAATCCAAAAATTAAAAATCACTCTTACTTTTCTTCTCCATAAAACATCATTCCCCAATTTTCCTGGTTCTTATTTGGTACATCTGCTGCACAAAGGAAGTTGCAGGGCATGCTAGGCTTTCTTTTTTTCTTCTTTACTTTGCCCTCAGACATAACTAATGCAACCTGATAGGCTGAAGCCTCTTTCCCTCCCATTTTCCCCTCCCACACCTCTGTTCCTCTCTAATTGGCCAATAGCAACACACATTTTTATTTTATATTTTTTTTGCTACTGTTATTATTATTGCTCATTGTTACTCACCTTGTGTTGGTTATCATCCCAAACAGGTTTCATGCTGAGATAATGCACTTTCTACTGCAGAGCTCTGTGGTAATGTCTGAAGAATGGAAGGCAATTATACACAAACAGAGTAAGGGAGAAAATTATGTCAGGATTGGCTTCAAAATAGACACCGTCAAAATGGAAATCCTAAGAATAATTTTCTCTTTTTTCACTATAGAAAAATCACTAAAATCAAAATGTTTGACAGTGCAATACATATGTTATGTAAGTAGAACAAGTATTTATCTACTTATATATGTGTTTTTTCTGAGATAGTATGGCTGACAACACCTCTTTAAAAGGCATTCAGTAATAATTCCAGTATTTGTGTTCGTATTTTGTTTTATCCCTCTCCCCTCCCCCCCCCTTAAATTGGCCCTACACTACCATTCATACACTACATGTACATGTAGGCATATGCTTATGATAGGGATTAGATTGTGAGCCCATCAGAGGGACAGTTAAGTGACAGGGCCGTTTTCTGTGCAGCACTGCGCTAGTCTGCAGAGCTGTACATATGTTTTTTTGCCTTTTTTTCTTCTTAATTTCAGCCTGCCATCTCCAATTGCGACTAGCAGACTGATCACAGATCCCGCTCTGTTGATGTGCGCGGAACGCGTGAGCAAGCACACGTTCCCTGCTAATCCCGCCCACCGCACTTTGACGCCAAATGGCATTAGGTGGTCCCACTGCCCATCAGCATTAGGTGTTCAGGAGCTGGTTTTCCACTCCACAAATACCTTGATGAAACCATGAAACTTAATACTACAATGCCATAAATCTAACATATTCATGATAGAAAGTAACATACCATGACAAGTAGATCACCCTACACAGTGGTGATACTACTTCAAGTTTCACAAAAGTGGAAAAAGTCCATTACTGTAAGATCCAAACATACATGTAAAAAAGGTGCTATGGTAATTTGGGCACTGGTGGCAATAGCCACAAGCAGAATATCAGTAAAATTACTGATATTCTATTGTTAGGCAATGGGTAATATGATAATAGAATGTCTGTAATATTGATCGATTATTTAGTATTGTTAAACCTAACCCTATAGGTGTTGCTAGGTCCTCCTCAGGTGCTGCCAGTCTTCTTGATGTTCTTCTACTTGATTGTTGTTCCTCTGCTTGATGAGTCTTGCTTACTGTCCACCTATCTACCCATGGCCTTCTCTGGAGCTATGTATTGTGGCAAACCCAATTCCGGGCATGACTTTGTTATGCTTGGCGAAATAAGCATTTCTGATTTCTGATTTCTGATTCTCACTTGAACCCTCCCTCTGGATTCTTAACTATAAAAAACCCCAAGCCCCCCACCCCACCCACCACAATATCCACCAATATCTGTGCCACCTTTGCTGCTAAAAATCCCCTTGTCCACCTTTGCACCCAAATTACCCCTGTGCGCTTTTGTAGCCACAATTAACATTGTGGTCTATGTGTTGCTCCTTTTACCAAAGTTCCCCATGCACCCTAATTAGGTGTTTCACTGTTGAGCGGGTGATGGCAATGCACATATCTGAGTTACATAACACAACTATAAGGTTCCACAATTTCAGTGAAAACAGAACATTTTATAAACAGTGTTCACTTCTTCAGGAAATGGAATTGAGATAAAGAAGGGCACCCCAAATGCTCATTAACATGTGTGAGACCATATTCAAATATATGGACCTGTGTTTTTTTATTCACTTTATACACACATGTTAAGTTTTATGGATTTGTGAAGATATCTGTGCATTGATTGATACTCTACTAGAACAGACTGTTTTCCTCCAAAGTCCCCCTCTTTTTTGAAGCTCTCATACAAATAAACACTTCACTGTATTTCTAACAGAATACATAGAGTAATGCTGCTAAGGCTGTTTGGAAGAGAAATCTGAGCTTGTCAACTTGAGAAATTCCTAGCTGTCTGAAGATTGAAATAGAAATCATTTTTCAATAAGTTTAAACTACTGAAAGACTTGTGCAGTTCCCACCTATGTTTATTGCTATTTTAGTAGTGTTTCCCTTAAATTAGACTACAAATAATTATAAGATTTATTTATTATTTATTTATTGTATTTATAAAGCGCCAAGATATTACACATATTAAGACGACATATTTACTATTTAATTACATTAGTTCTGTAGTCTTATTGCTGATTGACATTTTACATTTAAATAAAACCAAGCCAGGCCTTGTAAATCAGGTGTGGGAACATGCCTTTTGTTTGAAAACACATCTCCAGGGGAGCTTGGAAACCTATCTAAAACACTACATGAAAGCATTAACTTCTTGGCAGGATGCCACCTTCACTGCATACCGACATACCAATAGCAATCTAGTACACTGTATTCCATTGTAGGTTGCTTACAAAAGGAAAACACGAAATGGTCCCAAATCTAGCTGACAGAGGTTATCAAGTCTTCCATGAAGTATGTGTTACAGAAGGTAAAGTATAACATTGCATTGTAATGTTGCCTTATATGAAATAGTATATTGGCAGGTTCACATTAATAAATGCCTGTCATCTTAACATATGTTTACGTGCTATTTCTACTCACCGTTGATCCTACTCTTGGAAGAATCCATGTTTGTATTCCAGAGTCTCAGATCTCATTAACTGAGCTGCCAATGCAGCATTGTAGTAGCCAACAACCACAGGGGAGTTTTGGCAGATTGATGTACTGGGATCTCCTTCAATTAAGAGTGAGACCCTAGAATTGTTACAACAAACATACAAGAGTAAGGTCACTGGTAAGTAGACACTAAATAAAAAGTGCTTCAGTTTAACATGTGTAAAGGTGACAAGTAAACTTGAAACACATGACGGCAAGGACTGAAAGTGTAAAATAAAATCTATTCCTTATTCTGCATTGTTCATTCTTTTTGGACCTGTAGATTTCTGCACAAAAGATTCCAACTAAAAGTTTACAAAAAAAACAACTTTATTTTGCCTATGTCTATTACCTAATTACATTTATTTTTCTTCCTTTAGCCAATTTCATTTTGTGGAATGTATTAAAAGTTTAGCTGGTTATTGACAAGATTGATGATGGTTTTTTTTCCCAAACCAAGATGACCTTGACAAAAAGTTCCAAAAAGAAAATATAAAAAAGGAGCAATTGAGTTTTCACAATAGTAACAATTCTCTTCTGAATTAATAAATGAGACCTATCTTAAATTATGAAAATTAGCAAAAGGAAAAAAAATCCTATTGCTCTTTTTTTCTTTCTAAGGACAGGATTCCTTTTAAGGCCACGTTTACACGTGGTGCGTCCTGTAACACGGCTCACCACACTGCAATGCCCAACCTATGCGACATTCACAGTGCAGAAAGTGCATTGTGGGACAACCAAGTGCAGCATGCAATGCGTTACCACAACATGCACTACAGTATGTTACAGTATGACTGTATGTGATGCAACATGCAGGCAACGTGCGGTGCTGCTTTCCCGATCTGTTGCATTGCGTTCCTGCTGTCACAGGGACCCCAATGGTCCCTGTGAATGTGGCCTAAAGGCCATCTAATCTAATTTATTAGGAGGATATTCTACACATTCATAAGTCCATTTTGTAATGTATTCTGAATCACAATAGTAATGCACGTATAGTTTATAAAATAAGAAATGACCTTGACCATGAAGTAAACCTCAGACTGTGATGATTGGTTGATTAATATAGCGTACGTTAATAAAAACTTCAGCTTTTATATCATGGCAGAACATCTAAATTACAACACCAATCAACTGTTCTGACTTTAAAATGGAAGAGTGGACATTTTCCTGTGCTGTGCTTCCTACATAGACATGGTATTATTAGATTCCAATGTTATCTGCAGATAAGGGCTTTAGCATATAACTTTTTATAAATTAAGTCATTCTCTGCCATAATGACATTTTGAATAATCACAAAAGTTCATTGCTAAATAGATATGAGTCATGCAGTTCTCTCAATTAGCAGAGTGCACATCAGCTTGTATAGAAGAACTGAATTCAAATTATTTACATAATCTGTAATCCTGGTACAGTATATATTATGAAATGTAAAATTACAAAGTGCAGTACCAAAACGTATTTTTTTTCTATCAGCTTTAAACTGTGACATCTCGTCTGTAATGAGCCTTAAATATAAATCTGGGGTTTTTTTTTAATTACCTGTACAAACATGGTGGTTTGATCACTCTTGCCATGCAGGTCACTATCTGCATATTTTACTTTACTATCTATGCTCATACACATTGGTAAGGTAATTGGTAACTACTCAGACTAGCCCTGTGTGCTATAGGAACCTCATATTTTGTTATCTTCTTGAGAAACTGAAGGGTGGAGTTAACAAATCCTGTGCAAGGAAAACTGGAGCAAAATAGGTGGTAGTGCACAGAGCAACCAATCAAAATACCTGATTTAGGCAACAGCTCTATTTTTGCATCAGTTGTACACCAATTTCCATTGCAATGGTTTTAGTAAAACTGCCGAAGAAGTTCTTTGGATTGATTCAATGTTCTCTGTAGAAAGCAAAAGTAAAGGGTGGGATTTAGTAAGTCTTTAGGGTACAAAGTGTTGTACATTGCTTTGTGAAGCCAAACTAAATTAAGACATTTACAATAGCAATCATTACTGATGAGCATTTTAGGACTGTGGCATTTCTGAATTTCTAAGTAAAAACTGGACATAGAGTAAATGTTTAATACCTGTTTTTGTTATGCCAACATCAAACTGACAAATGTTGATACGGGTAACACCCTTAGGGCCATTTCCTATTCAAGGTGATAAGTAGCTTGCAGATGCAAGCTACTTATCACCTTGCCATCGCGAGAGGATTACCGGCAAATCCTATTGCCCATATCCTTCGCGCGATGGCCGATCGTTAGGGAGCATTACTCAGGCGAAAGCCTGAGCGATGCTCCCTTTTACTGAGGGATCTTTGAATCTGCATCTGCATCTTTGAATCTGCAGCCGGGCTCCCCATTGGTCTGCTGTCTGAGCCATTTTATTGGTTCAGACAGCAGACCAATGGGGAGCCCGGCTGCAGATTCAAATATGCTTTGCCCGGGCTCCTTCTATGCAGACAGTAATTACAGTGTTAGATACACTGTAATTACGTGACGGATTTTGCGGCGAGAGGCGGCGGGTGATCGGCGGCGGTACGTATGACGGGGAGCCTTTGCAGAGCTGCGCGGGGGGTCCTAAACTGTGCGGTGACCCGATGGGGAGCTCTGGGGGTCTCCTTATTAAAGGAGACCCCCAGATGCTGTGGCAACGATGTGCTTTAGCTAGTTTAGACCTGCTTTTTGCAGGTCTAAGCTAACGCTCATGTCTGCCGGGAAGCATCGCTTCCCGGAGACATGATAAGGGTAATTGGATTCCGTGGTAAGAACTCGCTGGGCGATTATATCGCCCAAGCGAGTTCTTTTCTGCGTGGGGGGGTCTAAAGTTTAATTAAATTAGGCGATGCCCCCATCGCCTAAGTTAAGAACTCGCCAGTACTTAGCGCTGGCGAGTTCAGCAATAGAATATGGCCCTTAATGTTTAACTGTACGTTGTTTTCTTGCAAGCTTTCAAACCTTTAAATTTCTTCTTCAGGCTTGAAATGGAACTGGATCAAATGCATACACAGGTGAATTAATCATACAGAGCCTTATATGTATTTTGTAGACTTAGGGTGTCCATACATTACTCAATTTTCAGCATCGATATCTGACCAATTGGATCATAATGCCCAATATGGCCACTCAATTGATCATTTTGATCAGTTAGGAATACTGAAAAATATTGGTCGCAAGGGATCAATTGGGTGCGCGGCAGTAATGGTATTCAATTTCCCAAAAAACAGACAGACCCCCGGCCGGTCTCCCCGCAAGTGTATGTGATCCCCTCCCCAGGCATGTGGTAAGTGTTGCATGTTCATCTGTCATGTTGGCATGACTCCTCACCTCCTCCATTGTCTACAAGCTTTTTTTAATTGTCCCCCTGAGCACCTGTACCTTGTGACACCGCACCCTAAGCCTAGAAAACCAGATGTAAGTCTCTTTCATTCACCTTTGTAATTAAAATGTATAAATACATCAGAGGGCAATATAAAAGCTTGGCGGATGAGCTTTTTGTCCCTAGGCCTTCACAAAAGGAAAGGGTTCTTTATAGTAAGAGTGATTAAGATGTGGAATGCATTGCCACAGCAAGTAGTTGTGTCAAATTCTATATCTGCATTTAAAGGGGGCTGAGATGCTTTCTTTGCGATGAAAGACATCCATGGATATAATTACTAAGTAATGCCCAGTGGTGTTGTTACAGGAAGTTTATCTGATTGCCATCTGGAGTCTGAAAGGAATTTTAGCCCCTTTAGGGGCTAATAAAGCATGCCTTGTAAGGGTTTTTTTTTACCTTCCTCTGGATCAAAAGGAAAAGGTGAAGGAGAAGGCTGGTGTTGTACTTTGTTTTCTGGTTGAACTCAATGGACGTATGACTGTCTTTTTTCAACCCAAATAACTATGTAACTATGTATGCACTTGATTCAGTTCTGTATCATGCCTGAGGAAGAAACTTTAAGTTTCAAAAGCTTGCAAGAAAACTATGCACAGTTAAATCAATTAAGTAATTAAAGGTAATACCTGAATCAATATTTGTTGGTTTGATGTTGCTAATTGACATAACTGCTCCACCACACCATACCACACTTGTGCTATTATTATTTTCTTATTTTGTACCTCCAAGTTCTGAGTATTTTGCATTAAAGTCTATGGTGTCACACTTAGGCATTAACTGTAAAGTAACTCAGTCTGCTTCTTTTTTTTTGGGGAGGGGGGGGACGACTTATAGATTTGGAAAAGTAGGTTATTTCAGCGAGAGGCCCTGAGTGTCGTGCGCCACAGCTGGGTGCCGTCATAGCAGCAATGCAAAGTGCCCACCCCGCATTGCTGTAATTCAGGGCTCTGGCGGTTGCGACAACTCGGAGGGGGGAATAGTATATAACGCTGCCTTGGAGTTTAGCGGCAGTAGGGAGAATCGTCATTCGTTCTCCCCACACCCAAGTGAGTGGCGCCAAGTCAATATGTACTCCAAATTTGGTGGGAAATCAATTTTTTAAACCTGGTGGTGGGGGAGTGGTGCTGTCTGTTTTTAGCTTATTTTCATCATGCCTCAGTATAGACTTTTTTTCTGAGTCAATCGGGATGTGCTCTGCAAAAAGAGGTAAATAAGGCTCCACCCTCTGCAAAGCACCCTTTTCCAATGTTATGGAAAAAGGGCTCATCTCCACCTTATGCTAATGGAAATAGGGTAACTACTCGCCCATTTGTAGAGGTAGGCTCTGCTGGGTTACCTATGGTGCAATCTGAAAGCCCCCTTTAAGAGAAAATAAGGTGGTATAAGTATAGAAACACTGTCATCTTAAAAAAAAAACATTTAATAAAATGAGTTTTAAAACAATAATCTCTTAATGATCTTACACCTGCCACAACAATAGCCATCATCATGATGGCTGTGTTTTTTTTTGAGGATCCCTTGGCAAAACTAAGCAGGAGTAACAACCACCCCCTTTCTCCATGATTATTGGATTTTCCCAACATTGCCAAAGAAAGTGCCAAAATCACAAGCACAATAAGTCTTCTATACAGTCAAAAATAAAGACGCAACAAATAATTTATAGGACAGAACTTATAGTGGAAACATAGTGGGGCTCATTTATTTAAGACAGGTACTGTAAAACTGTAATAGTGAAGCTATCACACAGAACAACCAATCGGGTATTACCTGTTAAAGAAAAGATACGAACTGCTTGATGTGGACAACTGTTACACTTTTGCTGCATCTATCTCAATAAATAAATCCCACCGTGGTTAGCATGTCTGAGACTGTGTCACATTTGGAGGAGCACTGAATGCATTAAGCACAAGTTTGTTCTGAAGGTTTGAAGTAAATCTAATTGTGAGTTCAAATACTGGATTTTGATTATCTGTGTTCTTGTCTATTTCCATGAAATACCCAGACAATTTATTATTGAAAGAAATAGCCCAAAGGTCCCTGTCATTATTATGTATTGTAACACAAACCTTCAAATACAGGAATAAAATCATGCCAGCTTGAGTGCCTTAATTCCCAAGTTACTGCAGTGCAGGCTGGAAATCCAGAATTGTTTTCCTCAGGGGCTTAAATGAGTGACTTCACATGGAAGGAAAGGAATAGGAGTGAAATTCCCAGGTTATCAGCGTGAGTAACAGCACAGTTTGAGATGATATGCTAACTTGTAGCAAACTGGAAATGTCAAAAGTGTATTTCTTTTGTCTGCTCATTTGCATTTAAAACTGCTGATTTCACAGAATTAAATATCTGAATACTCAGCGGGATTGATTCATTGAAGGTTGCTAAATGTACTTCTCTATAAATGTGCATATTCCTTAAAGTAAGTTAACTGTGTCTTAATTTATGGAATTAGATTATAGCTAGGTTGTGCTACATACAGCTATGAGAAAAAGAAAGTACACACTATTTCAGTTCTAAGGTTTTGCATTCTGGGATTTTTTTTTTCTATCCTCCCACCAGGTGCTCATGGGAGAAAACAAATTCACACCAGGATTTGCTGTTCTCCCTAAGAGAGCTGAGAGCTACTCAACAGAAAATAAAAGTGCTAATAGTCAATGTAAGGTCAGTCCTACTCTTGGGAGCACATGATGTAAACTGGACTGACATATAAAAGCTATCTGAGATTTGGGCTACAAAGGACTGGTTTGTGTTTTTCAGTTGTTTATGTTGGTTTGGTGCAAATTGTGGGTTTGCTCCCTGTAGAAAGGAGTCTTATCTTTAAATTGCAGTTAATAGCTAATCAAGTGGCAAAGTTTTTTGTTTATGTGTTGTGCCTTGTTTTCCTGTAAATATTGAAAATAGCCTGTGTATGACATGTACAGCACAAAATAAGCACATGACAAAGACTTGCTTTGCAATTTGTCTACCCATTAGGCAAAAAGCACTCGCTACCTATCCTCTTGTGTTAAATAAGATATAATGAAATATCATAAAGTCTTTAGTAGGCCTAAAAATTAGGTAAATACGTCTTGGATTAACAACAACAAATGACATATTACAGCATGTCATTATTTATTAAACAAAGACTAAGTCAAAATGCATAAACTGTGTGATGTCAATCCCCCACATATTTACCCTCACCCTAGCCCACATTCTGACAATGTTTTACTCTGCCTTATACTTTTTAAGTGATACCTCTCCAATCAACTTTAATGTTGTGCCTAAAATTAACCAGTTCCCATACCAAATAACTAACACTGACCTCAACCCCATACATAAGCCTTACAACCACATGAATGAGAATACTATGATAAACAATGTGATTGGATTTGAAAGTGTCCAAGAATTATACATTGTATAACAGTATTAAGTATAGCAATTACCTCATAAATTGATTAAAAGAAACCAGAAATGAAAACATAATAAAAAAAAAAAGATTTATACATACCTGGGGCTTCCTCCAGCCCCATGCACACGGATCGCTCCCACGCTGCCGTCCTCTGCTGCCTGCAGCTCCGGTACTGGATCCTGTAACTTCCTCCAGTCGCAGCCAGTCTGCGCAAGAGAAGTGTGTCATCTACGTATCTCTCCGGCGGCCGCGGAAGAGTTGCATAGAGAGTGCACTTCCTCTTGCGCCAACTGGCTGTGACTGGAGGAAATTATGGGACCCTGTACCGGAGCTACAGATAGCGGAGGATGGCAGCCGTCGGAAAGATACGTAGAGGGTGCACTTCTTATGCGCAGACTGGCCGTGACTGGAGGAAGTTACGGGACCGAATACCGGAGCTGCAGGCAGTGGAGGACAGCATTGTGGAAGTGATCCGTGTGCATGGGGCTGGAGGAAGCCCCAGGTATGTTTAAATCTTTTTTAGTTTTTCATCTCTGGTACAGGTTAAAGGCAAAAATTAAATTGCCAAGGCAACGACTACGCTGTTTTCTCTATTTTTTTGCAGCGTTTGTGCCTCTGGAAGAGCTTTTTTGTGTTTCTACACTTGTGGATGGTGCACATTCCCCCATTGTAAGTATGTGCATTTTAATGTACGCATCACCAGCACTTTTTATTATATAGACTCTGATTGGAGGCTTTACTCGTATTTGAATTGTGAATAATCAATGGAGCTAAAGGGTGGGGCTTGGCCAGCCATTTTTTCATAGTTCCCCATCAGGTCCTCTCATTTGAATATTGTATTCTGATTGGAAGATGTTGGTCTTGTCTTATACTATTTAAGGAGGTGTTACTTCAGATCACTGGGTGCTGCGTGGCGTAAACAAGAACCAGGAAGTCTCGAAACAGCAGGCTGTAGCCACTTGCACAGCAATTTTGTTTTTTATTGCATTGAACACAATAAAGTGAATTTTAAGTGAAATAGCTGTGCAGGATTGTTGTGGAGAGTCTGCTTAAAGAGGAACTCCAGTGAAAATAATGTAATTAAAAAAGTGCTTAATTTTTACAATAATTATGTATAAATGATTTAGTCAGTGTCTGCCCATTGTAAAGTATTTTAAATTCCTGATTTACACTCTAACATTTATTACATGGTGACATTTTTACTGTTGGCACGTAATGTAGCTGCTCCTTGTTTTTTGGCAGTTGGAAACAGCTGTAAACAGCCACAATGCACTAAGGTTCACAGACAGGAAACTGCCAGGAGTGCGTACTTTTCTTGTGGGAGGGGTCTCTTGTGGGAGGGGTTTCACCACAATATCAGTCATACAGCGCCCCCTGACGGTCTGTTTGTGAAAAGGAATAGATTTCTCGTGTAAAAGGGGGTATTAGCCACTGATTGGGATAAAGTTCAATTCTTGGTCGGAGTTTCTCTTTAAGTCCTGTTGATATATGAGTGAATCTTTGCACATTTATACACCCTGCTCATTTGGGTGCTGCCCTGCTTCTTTTTTGAAAATTAATTTATTTTATTGGCACTTTAACAACACATTTATTAAGCATTGTCCTTGCTACTGAATGATATGAGGGCCTCAAGACATTTTCAAAGCACAATTTTCTACTGGTGAAACAGTCATTTTCTATTTGGCAAATTTCACCAGTTCATGCCTACATCTAAAAGTAATGATTCTGTTTCTTCATTGAGTGTTAAAAGTGAACCTCCAGACTAAAAATCTACTCAGCAGCACTGAAAAGGCTTGTTGTTTCACAGCATCAGAACTTTGGTTTTCTTACATAAACCTTATTTTAAGCTGCACAAAATCTAAGCTCCACCCCATAAAAGAAAACTGCCTGGGCCTTTTTCCCCCTGATGCTGTGCAAAGCATGATGGGATTTCCTATGTTGTTATCCACTTTGCCTAGCAACTGAGAGGGGTGATCAGCACACAGGGCAGTTGAAACTATGTCTCATGCTCCCTGTCACCTGCTTTCAACCAAAAAGATGGCTTCCCTCATGAAATCAAACATTTGCCTGTTCTTTTAAAACAGGTTGGGTAAGAGATTATATTACCTATATGGGCATAACAATAGGGGCTGCAGCCCATGCGCACGAGGGGGGGCCCGCTCAGGGCTGTTTTGGGGGGCTGGAGGGGTCACTGCATGAGGGGAAAGCTATGGCCACACTTGGGCTCTCCCCTCTGCGCTCCCCTCCAGCTTCAATAACTGCATACGTGTGCAGTGGCGGGCAGCGGCAGACAAACATACCTTCTGTGCGCTCCAGCGTGGACGTTTCTACCTCTAGTGTCTGATGCAACTTCCTGTTTATACAGAAAGTCGTGTCAGAGGCTAGAGAGAGAAGCGTCCATGCTGGAGCGCATGGAAGGTATGTTTGTCTGCCGCTGCCCGCCGCTGCACACATATGGCTATTGAAGCTGGAGGGGAGCGCAGAGCCCGAGGTAAGGGGGGGACCGTCCCCCCTCCCTGCCCGAATGTGGGGGGTAGGGGGCCCGCTCAAAATTTCTGCAGGGGGCCCAGTAGGTCTTAGTTATGCCCCTGATTACCTATCTATTTAAATTAACATAACGAATGTAACTTAATGACAGTATGATTATTTAGCCTGAAGTTCCTCTTTAAGGAAATTGTGTCAACATGAATATACAATAGTGATGCCTTTTTTCGGCATTCATGGTCTTTCATTACCAATTCTTTTTGGCACAGGATGAGCCGAATGACGACTAACCCTGCTGCCACACAAATTCCGGGCGGCGGTAATTACTACTCCCCCTCCAAGTTGTGGCAACCCGGAGGGAGCAGTAATTTAGGGTCCAGCCATCCCTGGATCCCTGAATTACCTTGGGCGGCCTTAGACATTATAACATTATGTCTATGGGGGGCCCAGGTCAGGCCCACCGCGGTGCAGTGCGTATGGCAAAACAACCTGCTTCGTTTTTTAGCTTCTCTTTCAATTTAAAGGCAACAAAATGTTGATTTCTCCCTGGTAGAAGATACTTACTTTTTTGGAAACAAGAGAAGGTGTAAAACACCGTACAAAGGGCAGGCATATGTCATAAGCCATGAGAAGTGAGAAGCCTGCTTTCACCAATTTCTACAACATATTTAATAACAAGAACAAATGCATGTTTGACTGATACATACCTAGAAGGACACTTTTATTTTAGCATCTTGATGTTCTCGTTTAAATTTGGCAAAGCAATTTTCACTTTTTGTTTGGAAGAGTGTGCTATAGTATTAGCCCTGTGCTCGACCCTCACAATTGTCAATCCAGGTTGGCAAGTCAAAGTCATATGCAACAAGGGCATAAAATTAAGTGCAGAGTTACTGAAGTGCTTATTGGAAAATCCAAAACGGACAAAATACAAAGACAAAAAACACCTTCTGAGCTTTCAGAGAAGTACTTAACTTAACTGACTGTGTACCTCCCATAACAGTAAAAGTATGCCAAGATGTAATTTAGATTATACACTCAGGGAAAATACTCATGAAAATAAAAATATCTATAGCATTACACTACTCTGTTTTCAGCATGCCCTAGTTTTATAACTTTCTCCCACAGCACTAAAGTACCTGTATGACATTTGTAAAATATTGCTAATTAAAGCAATGCTAGGTCTAAATAATGAAATAATAATAACTTAATTCGTTTCTAGAAAGATAATGAATAATATTTTGATCTCTATGTCTGTGTATTTGATGACATATTTATTGCATTGATCTTAATTGAAATAATGGAGCCCTATAGAAATAAAAAGCTTAATTATGTGATTTGGGGGGCATGCCTATTACGTTATTTGGGGAACATGTCTAATTATGTGATCTGTGAGCCATGCTGTCTAATTGCTATTAGCAAGCTGTCTAAGTGTTGTTTGGTGGATGTAGCTGCCTAAGTATGTTATTTGCCAACTACTACATAGCACTACTTGCTGCAGTTAGAAACCACCTATCACTATCTGTCTGTTATTGGTTTTATTTGTTTTTAAGTGATATTTCTGCCAATTATTGTTATCAAAAACCAAGTCCAAATAGCCCACCGCACAAACAGTTCCAACACAGGAGGAATGGATGCACTCCGGAGCTGCTCCCTTAGACTTCTTGGAAAGTAATCTGTGTAATGAAGGAAGCGCCTAGATTTCAGAAGAATAAAAGCATATAGCATTGTGGGCAGGCTCCCCTCACCCTCGCGCTGTCCCCAACTTGCTCCGTGGCCGGCGGTGCAGGCTCCAGATGTCCAGGGATGTGGGAAGTTACAGCTGGGACTTGTGGGTCGGTCCTAGCCTCTGTGTGCCAGCAGCGTTATTATGTGTTTAGGTGCATCTCCACCTTCTGCAGATGATGCAGCTGGCATTGTTTAAATTAATGGATCGTTGACAGGTAACTCGGGTGGGCATTAAGGAGCGTACAGTTTTGCGCATGCCCATTGGTATTGTCAGGTGCGTTACCTAGGTAACGCTGATAGGCGGTACCAAGCAGACATGAATGCATTAGTCTGCATTGGAATATACTGGCATTTAGATCGGGAGCGGGCAGGGGGCGAAAAGAGGATACTGGCTCCCACACCACTCGTACTTATTTTATGTCAAAACTACTGTCAATTAGATTTAACTATATCCCCCTGCTATTTTATACCATAAATGACACTGAACGAGTTAAGATGCATACAATCTATGCTTAATGAACCACATTGTGGAGCTGGGTGATGACCCAGACACTGAATTGGCTAAAAACTCATGAACAATAAATATAAATACACATATAGAAAATTCCAATAAAGGAAAACATTTCTACATATGGAGAATTATATATGTATAGACCTGGGTTCTATATTAAAAGGGTTATTTGTTGAAATGAAATGGGATAAATTACCATAAGGTAGAATGAAATAAAATGCATACATTTGAATGAGATTGGTGATAAAAAGAAGAGTCTAGGCCCCACTCACAAATCCCGTCTGTAACTTCCCAGATCCACAGACATCTGGAGTTGGAGGACAGCGCGAGGAAGAAGGGAGCCTGCCCACAATGCTATATGCTTTTATTCTTCTGAAATCTAAGCACTCCCTTCATTACACAGATTGCTCTATCATTGTTATCATCTGAATGCCATTGCTATTTACCTATTGCTGTTATTATCTGCTTTGTGGTGGTGATACCATTTATGTACTATTTTTGGTTTAATCTACACGCCTCTTTATTTTTGCCAGTCATTTATAATAACTGCACATCATTGGAGTTTGATGTTTAATTGTGTGTGTAATTTTTGTGAGTTTTTTTTTCCAGTTACCCGTATATACTCGCATATAAGTCAATCCATGTATAAGCCAAGGTACCCACTTATCTCTCAGAAACCAGGAAAAAGTGATTGGCTAGTGTATAATCAGAATCAGAATCGCTTTATTTCGCCAAGCACGGCTGGACCGTGCCCAGAATTGGATTTGGCACAGAGATATGGCACAATAAAGTAACAATAAAGTAACACGTAAGACATTGGAAGTGAGACAACACAGATTTACAGATTCAGCAACACGTTACAGAACTTAATAATCAGTAGTACTAACTCTAGCAAAGAACAGTTATCAGGGCAGTAACAAACATGGTCAGCTGCTGCCCTGATCACTGTTATTTGCTAGAGTGTGTATTAGTACTACTGATTTTTAAGTTCTGTAACGTGTTGCTGACTCTGTAAAT
Source organism: Hyperolius riggenbachi (assembly GCF_040937935.1). Taxonomy (NCBI): domain Eukaryota; kingdom Metazoa; phylum Chordata; class Amphibia; order Anura; family Hyperoliidae; genus Hyperolius; species Hyperolius riggenbachi. The sequence goes on along the minus strand of NC_090647.1, from coordinate 242,446,940 downwards.
CTGTGTTGTCTTACTTCCAATGGTATCTTGGTGGGAAGGGTAAAACAACCTGGAGAGTTAAGTGGATAAAGGTGAAATCAGAGTCTGGTGTTTTTAGTCAATGGGATTACATTAAGGTATAAGTGAAAAACCCTATTGTATTGTTTATTGTTTGGCCGGGGATCCAGCAGAGCCTGGTCATATCACACATATAACACATTAGTGGATGAGTATCATGGCAACAACAAAGTAGGTGTCTGAGGGTCTCATAAAAAGAGTTGTTGAGATTCCATAAATCTAGAAAATTTTAAACAACCATTTCTAAAGACTGCACAAATAAGATTGTGTGCAAACAGAGGAAATTCAAGACCAAAAGTGTTCAATCATCAGAGATAACTCTAACTGCAAAAGTGTAATAGTCCAAGAGGTTACAAAACAACCCATGTTAACGCCAAAGACTGAAGGCTTGCCTAATATTGGTCAATGTTGATGCTCATAAGTCCTCTGATAGGAGAACATTGAACAGCAATGGTGTGTATGTCAGGTTAGCAGGGAGGAAGCCACTGTTCTACCACAAAAACTGCTGACCTTCTACACCTCCTAAAGATCATGTGAATAAATAAGAAGGATAACAAAAGATTGTTTTGTAAAATAATAAAGGTAATTTAGAACTTTTTGGCTTGAACAAGGAGTGTTACATTTGGAAAAAGAAAAATACTGCTTTCTGGCATAAGATCTGTGTATCATCTGTGAAACAAGCTGGTTGGAGTGTTCTGGTTTGGGCCTGTTTTGCTGCACAGGGTACTCGGCAGCTTGCCATCATTGATGAAACAATAAATTATGAACTATACCTGAAAATTCTAAAGGAAAATATCAAAACATCTGTCAGGGAAGTAGACATTAGACAATGCAGACAATTTGTTTTTATGCACAATCACTAGGTATATAGCCTAAGTACAGCATGCGAGGGGAAGGGTAGGCATATAATCAAAGGAAAATTACTCAAAACGCTGCATTGCTGCAATAAGTCTAGGACGCAAGATAAGCAAAGGACCCACAATATTCTCTTCAATAAATGTATTAGTTGCTTAGCTAAACTGAAGTGATATATTACTTAAAAAAAAATAAAAACACTCAGAGCTCAGCTAGCCCATACCAATTAACACATACATTAGTTGATCAAAAAGGCAGCAGTTGGCTCCAAAATGGCAGCTTTTGGCTTAACACTTGTGTGCAGTGACAATTTGTATGTTCTATTGACTACCACTATCTAAGCCTAACACTAACCCCTGTACCAACTCCTAACACCAACCTACCCCTAACACTTACCTCTCGCCCACCTATGGCTAACACTTGCACCCAGTAAATTATCCCCACTGCTGCTGTCTACACCACAGTCTCAACCACTTTTGGTCCCCTCAATGCCCCGGCGATTTACTCGTGGCCTCCCACATTCAAAAAGTCCACTGGGTGCCGCTATAGCTGCAATTAGTATTGTGGTCTATGTGATGTCTAAGTTCCCTAGCAGCTACGAGCACCCACATTTCCTGTTGGGTAAGGTCATTAAAATAAAATCATTGTAGATTTTATTCATTTTAAGCAATAGTTTTATTTGTATTTTTGGAGATTTTCTTTCCTGTGGCGTTGGGTTGGGGTGCAGAGGGTGAGGGTGACAGTGGGTATTCCTGCCTAAGGCACACAAATGGTTAAAAACAGCCCTGCCACATGCAGTAGAAATGTTTTATTCTACACTATCTGGATATGTAATTTCCCACGTTCAGATGCTCTGCTACACTGTTCAAGAAAAATACCACAAAATCAGAAGCAACTTTAGATATTATTAGAAATAATTCCTTTCATGAAAATTCCAAGCTTCCGGAATACCTGACTGCAAATCCTATACCTGCCATCACAGTTCACTATAAAATGAACTCTCTTCTAATGATCAATTATTACAAAACATCATTTTCATGTTTTAGGCATATCACATGGGGGTTTTGATTGTCAAGCTCGAATTGCAGGCATAAATTTGTACTTTTTTCGCTCTGTTAGAAGGACTGCGCATTCGCATATTTATCTTTATTTTTCTAAAGCCAAAACGTACAGCATTCATCATGAAGATTAAAAGGAACATAATTGCAATCCACAGAGGAGTAAGAGAACAGCTATTTAGCAAAAGAAGAGAGACTGCAAAATGTTGGCTGAACAAAAGGTGACATTTATTTCAGCGATTTGGGACTCCTCATAGATATATAACTTTTTAGAGGTCTAGAGACTTCATCATGGGTGGTTAACAGGTCAATGCGCCTGAAATGGAATCAACCAATGAGAAAGAAAGGTAAGCTGCTCTTACTTATATTACACATTATCTGTGACAGTGAAAAGGTGCTGATGAGCTGAAAAGAAAATCACCTTGAAATAATTAGAATAGGTGACAGAAATGTAACTAAGATTATATCCCACTGAGTATTAACAAACGTGCGATCTTGCCACATTATTATATTTATTTGTGAGAAGTCTTTGCTCATTTGCATTCACTATAAAGCGCCTATTATACTATTTTACTGTACATATGGATGTGTGCATAGACTGCGCATTTCTATACACTGTTTTACAGTTATCTTTTACAAATTAGCATTCTTATTTAGCAAAGACGTTGGAACTCACTTTCTTGTTACATTACTGCCATCTAGCGTAAACCCATTGTTATCACTTTCTCTGAAAGTCAGCTATCTCTGTATCTCCTCAAGACATAGGAATAGGTTTTCAAAATGATGATAGGTCTCTATTTTTAAACTCGCATTGATTTATGTTGCTATGTAAAATAAAATAATAAAGCTAAAATATGAATTCTCACGTTTGTGCCTTGTGCGTTAGCTTTATAGTGGACAACATGCAAAGAAACAACACACAGGATTTATAAGTCCAGATCAATTTATAATCTTGAAAACTTGAATTATGACTGGTGTATGTAACTGTTACACTTTTAATGCAGCTTTCGTTGCTCTACCCTTGATAAATCAGCCCCACTGGCAGTTCCGCTGTATTCTGGTTAAGCTAGGAAATCTTTTGTGAACTTGATATCTACTTAACCACCACTTTGAGATTACCAAGTAACATGAAACAAGTGACAAAATATCACGCTAAAAGACCTTTAAAGAACATATTATTACTAAAATGTTAACTTAAGTATAAATTCTTTTATCTGTGAATGCTTCAAAGTCACGCATTTTATCCTCCTCTCACTGCATATTTCTCTCTGACATATTTTTTTTTTCATCTCCATCTCTTCAGAGTCCTCCTCCCCATCTTTAAATGCAGTCCCTTGCTAATATAATAAAAAAAAACCTTTCTAATTAAGTCCCCAGCAAAACTCCACTGATGATGTCATAAGCAGGAATGGGCACGATCAGTTTTGGGAAAGCGATACTCTCTCATGCTGGGTACACACTATGAGATTTTCTGGCCGATTTACTGTCAGATCGATTATTTCCAACATGTTCGATTTGCTTTCCGATCGATTTCCATTCACTTTAATAGGAAGTCGATCGGAAAATGCTCGGATATCGATCGGAAAGCAAATCGAACATGTTGGAAATAATCGATCTGACAGTAAATCGGCCAGAAAATCTCTCAGTGTGTACCCAGCATCAGATTGCATGGGAAGCATGGACTGTGCAGAGGAGGTTAACTCTCATAAGCCACCCCGCCTCTCACTGATGTGATCCACGCCACTCTCCATTTTCTCCAAACTTCCGCCTTCTAAACTTCTGCTGTGAAGATGAGGAGCGGAGTGGCGCACGGTCATGCATATTACACAAGCAAACTATACACCTGCCCCTACATGATCCTGGAAAATGTTGTTCTTTGCAAAATTGATCTTGCTCATCCTTAAAACGGAACTGTAAAGTGTTTTTAAACACATTGTTTCACTTCAGCAGCCGTCCTGTCCCGCGCCGGTCCTGCCCGAGCCTCCGTTCTCCCGCTGCCGTGCCATCGACTTCTAAGTCGATGCCAGCACAGCCCTGCCAAGTGTATCTTTTCATTGCGTTCCCCTCTGCAATAGCAAGGGACGCGAAGAAAGGATAGGTGTGGCCAGAGCCGCACAGGCGCAGTGGCCCGGTGGCGAAACCGAAAGTAGCTGGCATTGGGAGAACGGCGACTCGGGCAGGACCGGCGCGGGACAGGACGGCTGCTGGGGGCTTGGGGAAGCCCCAGGTAAGTGAAACAATGTGTTTAAAAACACTTTACAGTTCCGCTTTAAGGTGGTCACTAATGATACAATTTGCCCAACAATCTTTTACAAACAATTCTTTGTATGAATGATCAGAAATTATTGTTTGGGGCCACTAATAAACAAAAATCTCCTAACCAATCTAAACAGACTGACGGGATCGATTTGAAAATCATATCAACTTCATTAATCTGATCAGATTGGTTAGGAGATATGTGTCTATTAGTGGTCCCAAATGATAATTTCCGATCATTCATACAAAGAATTGTTTGTAAACGATCCTTGGGCAAATTGTATCGTTAGTGGCCACCTTTAGTCACAAGGCGTATTTTGAAATGTGCTCTGGGATCTACTGGAGGTGCATCGCATATGTGCAACTCACTTTTTCCTTATGCTTACATTAAATGTAGGTGGAAATGTTTCCCACTAAAACTACTCTTTCACTTACTGCTATGTATAGGAAATGGTTTCTGTGTGAGGGTGACATAATCTCTTGTGGCCAAGAAGGGATGCTTGACTCCAGGAGATGGGATGCAGAATGTAGACAGCTAATTATCAAGGCGTAGGAGGCGCCCAAATAGAAAAATTAGTAGCAGGGTTTTGAATTTTGACTAAAAAAGGTGACGCAAGGAGTTTAAGACAAAGAGGGAGTTCCAATTTATTGAAATACATAAAGCACAGTGATATCGCGTTTCTCGGCATAAGCCGCTTACTCAGGTCAAGTATGTGCCGAGCTGGAATAGGTATGGTGCGCCTCCTAGGTGCTTGTCATGAATAGGCAGGGAAGTATGAATAAATATGGCATCAGGTTAACTGTAACTAAATATATTGTATTCACACTCAAAGCGTCTATCTGAATACATGTTCAAAATAATTTTCTGGCTTTTACCCTGTTCCTTTGATTTCTGTCTGCCTACTTGTCTCTTTGCTTGCTTGCATGTGCTGGAACTGTTTTGTCTGTGTCCACTCTTCACCTATATTCTGCAATTGGATTCATGCTCGCCAATGTTGTGGTTGCAACCTGGGGAGTCCAATGGTGTAGTGGGGGTACGATAGCGATATTATTGGTGCAAATGCACTGTTGTATGGTTTTATGAGCATACGCTCACTAACCTTTTTAGGTTGACATCTTTTGCAATTTTAATCTGTGTTGATTAATAAATGATACCTTTTGTACCTCTACCTGTTGGATTACATATTTGGGTACCTAATAGCACAAGTCTTTCCCAGGACCTATATAAGTGGTGACAATAGGAATTTCACATCTTTGATGCTCTAACAATTCTCACATCCCTTTTCCATTTGCATACATATCTTGGGTCTCTGCCCCTTTCTTAAACTAGTGTAGACGCAATTTACACAGCGGGACACATGGCAGCGCTTTCAAAAAATACTTATACCTGAATGATTTATCTGCATTGATGTGCAGAGCTCCAATAACTGGACTATATTCCACACATAGCACTCACTACAGGCAAAGGGGGGGGGGGTTAGCTTCAGTGATAATGTGTGCACAAATTATTACCTAATAGACTTCCCCACGGCGGTGACAGACCCCCTCGGGGGAAGACCTAACACTAATCTAGCATTAAAAACATAATATTCCTCGTTCAGCTAATCATAAATAGTATACATATTTCATCAAGCAAACAAACAGACAAGTGACAGCGCTGTAATTTAGTCCAGTAATTATTGGAGCTCTGCACATCAATGCAAACAATTCATTCAGGTATAAGTTTTGTTTGAAAGCGTTGCCATGTCTCCTGCTGTGCAAACTGAATGTAAGTATACTAGTGGCCAGCTGCATTCACTGTTTCAAATTCATTTTCAAAAAAAGTTTTAGATTAGAATTAGCACACAATTTGCATCTGTTTTGCATTCAAGGCATGTATTTAGTTTCAGAGGGGCTCTGCATTGCCTCTGTTGGCTTACAAATCAGATGCATCCAGGGCCGGGGCAACACAGAGGCCAGAGAGGCGGGAGCCTCTGAGCGGCAGGTCATCAGGTCAGAATGGGGCGCTTTCAAAGACATTCCAATCCTCAGACAGTTAAGGAAAAAAAAGTTTTTTTCCTCTGTCCTGCAACCACAGCTAAGGGAGTGGAGATAAAAAGCTCTTTGCACAGTTGTTCTGAAAGAGTGCACCTAATAAGGAGTCATACATAGTTTAGACAGTAAGATTGGTAGACAGTTCCTTGTTTGTTTTTTTATCTCTTTGTAACGATTGGTGTCAGCACCGATTATTGATGATCTGCAGAATCATCAACAATACAGATGTAGACCTGATTATGGATGATCTGCAGAATCACCAATAATACAAGTATGGCTAACCTCTGGGCACCTAACGAAGTTGTAACTGTAGGCTATCTCCCGTGAGGCGGGAGACACAGATAACTCAGCCAGCGACCACCTGAGGAGCAGGTGGCCCTCGGCTGTGCAGGGACTATCTCCTTGAGAGAGGGGATAGAGAGAACCTGGCAACCAGTGATTACTTGGTGATACGATAACAGACTGTACTGCAGCAAGGGGACTCCAGAGGAGTAGAGGCCACTGGCTGCATTAGCAGGCTGGACTCTCTGAGGAGCAGGAGTCCTAGTAGCTAACTGACACTTGGTGGAATAGTGTCACAGATAGTACAGACAGACTGAACAGTCAAGGGATGAGTGACAGCCAGGAGGGTTGGGCAGGCCGGGTCGGCAACATACGAGCAGATAAGGTACAGAGACAGAAGACTGATTCGGTAACCGGGTACAGGCAAGGTTTGGCAACAGGTAGGCAGATATGCCGAGGTACCGAATCAGAAAGCAAGAGAGAGGTCGACAGAGCAAATGGTCATAACAAATATAAAGCACAATCCTAGTCTGAGGCGGGCTAGCAAAAAAGGGCGCACAGGGATAGTGGACAAAAAGGGCGCCGCCATAGACTGCAATGCAAAATATCGGCTATACGGCGCCCGACAGGAAAAAAGGGCGCCCGAGAAATTGCGTTTTACAGGGATCGTGTTAACAAAAGGCTCCGTTTACAGGATAAAGTTTATAACAAATATTGTTTCCAAGTTCGTTTTGACTTTGTATTATACTTATTTTTTCGTTTGTAAATTTCGCTTATATGAGTTTTAACTAGTTTTTTTCATTTTAAAATTACGCTTACAAACCTATTACAACTAAAATTTCGTTTACACTTCTTTTTGCATTTAAAATTCGTTTTCATATGTATAATGCTTAAATAACGTTTCTCAACCTGATTGTATTAGAAATACATCGCTTTTGGTATTAACTTTGTTTTTACATTTATAATGCGTTGATTATAGTTACTCAAATATCGCTTTAAATATTACTGTTATTTTAAGATTTCTAATGCATAAGTGATTTTAAGGTTATCTATTGTATTGTATGTGTATATATATTATATATACCTTTTTCTACTTCTAATATTATTAATGTATACGTGATTTTAAGGCTACCTATTCCATGACAAATATATAAATTATTTTATTCATGTTATTTTGAGTGAAGTATTTTAAGGATTAAATATATTATTGTTTATATGTGTTTAGCGTGTTTGTGCAGTGGGGATGGTTAGGTTTAGGCATTACTAGGGGGTCTAGGGGTTAGGGATAGGTACAGGGAGGGTTAGGTATAGTTACAGTGCAATATACACACCAACAGGGGGGTGGTTAGTTTTAGGCACCACCAGGGGGGTCTTAGGTTTAGGCACCACCAGGGGGGTCTTAGGTTTAGGCACCACCAGGGGGGTTTTAGGTTTAGGCACCAACAGGGGGGTCTTAGGTTTAGGCACCACCAGGGGGGTCTTAGGTTAAGGCACCAACAGGGGGGTCTTAGGTTTAGGCACCAACAGGGGGGTCTTAGGTTTAGGCACCAACAGGGGGGTCTTAGGTTTAGGCACCAACAGGGGGGTCTTAGGTTTAGGCACCAACAGGGGGGTCTTAGGTTTAGGCACCACCAGGGGGGTCTTAGGTTTAGGCACCAACAGGGGGTCTAGGGGTTAGGGATAGGTACAGGGAGGGTTAGTTATACTCACAGTGCAATATACACCACCAGGGGGGTGGTTAGGTTTAGGCACCACCAGGGGGGTGGTTAGTTTTAGGCACCACCAGGGGAGTCTTAGGTTTAGGCACCACCAGGGGGGGTCTAGGGGTTAGGGATAGGTACAGGGAGGGCTCTGTGTGAGAGTAAGGTTAGGTATGGTTATAGTACAATATATGTCATATATACAATTTATTAAATTATGTGTATTTACACAAAAGGGGGGTCTAGGTGAGAGGGATAGGGATAAGGAGATATATCTGTGACCCTAAAGTTAGGTATAATTGTAGTAAAATACCTGTAAAACCTACCATTCTAATACTATGCTTAATACACGTGTAAATAGCGTTTTTTTTTTATAGACGCTATTTGACGTTTTATTTCAGAATTCGTTTACTGTTATAGACGGTATTTTGCCATTTCATTTCGGTTTATTTAACCTATTTAGCACTAAATTATCGTTTATAACATATTAAACGAAAATATGGTTTTGCATTCAAACGTACAATTTCGGCTACACCCCGCGCCCTTTTTTCCACGCGCCCTTTTTTGATAGACGCAGTCTGAGGTGTGAGGTCCTTGGTCTCAACACCCAGGAACTAGTCTAAAGAATAACTCAGTAAGCAAAAAGGTGTTCCTTGCGCTCAAACACTAGGCAACCAACCCAATCAAATCCAATCCAATAAAATCCAATGTAACTCTAGTCCAAACCAGGAAACCGCACGATGTGCTGCTCCAAATCAGGGAATATGCAACAAGATCATCTAAAAAGGAAGGAGCTCTCTAAGTGCGTTAACCAGGTAGAACTTTTATTGCACATAAAAGTGGATACTCACAAGAAGAAGAATTCAAAAGCGCTTGTCTGCGGTTAAGCCACCCGCTATACCCCTCTGCGGCAAAACTGCACGCGCTGAGTATCCACTTTTATGTGCAATAAAAGTTCTACCTGGTTAACGCACTTGGAGCGCTCCTTCCTTTTTAGATAAAGAATAACTCAGCAATGACACAGTAATCCTAAGCTTGGGTCTGAGGTCCTTGGTCTCAACACCCCGGAACTGGTCTAAAGTATAACACAGCAATGACACAGTGATCCTAAGCTTGGGTGTGAGGTCTTTGGTTTCAACACCCTGGAACTGGTCTAAAGTATAACAAGAGCGTAATCTGGCTAAGTGTGAATTCCCATGTCCACCTGGTTCTAACACACTGTGGGATCTGACTGAGGTCTGAGTGCTCACACGTAAGTATTCGCAATGGCAGACAACCAGAGATTGACCAGCAAGATCTATATATACTGCAGCGCTCCTCAGCGCCGCCCTGCGCAACTCAGTGCCGCCCTGCGCCACTCAGCCAATCAGTAGCTGCGCTGGAATCAGCTGATCGTCCTGATCAGCTGATCCCTCTCCTACTGGCATAAAGGGCCTGCCATCTAGCGCGCGCGTGCGTAGCTCTCCATCTGTGTGCACTAGAAGGCCCAGGCAAACCAGACGCATGCTGCTGTACGGAAACCGCCGGTCTGAACACGGAGACAGCCGCCCCGCTGCCAGACCGCGCGGCGGCATCTCCGCTATTCATTACACTATTCTTTGCTGACTTCTGTCAGTGATGTCATCCAGCTGCTCCCCCAGGAAGCAACTCAGTCATGCATGGCTGGCTGATGGAGAATGGAATTCTAACCGGGAAAGAGAAAGGTATTTCTGCTCTGTGTGTGTGTATGTGAGAGAGAAGCCCTGCGCCCTTCCTCCATCCTGAACCTGTACTCTGGAAGTAAGGGAGACTGTAGGCTGTAAAGGCTTCTGTGCTTCTTCCTACCGCCCTTCACTCCTACTAGTACTGTAAAGGACCTGAACTTACAGAAATGACACTGCGGTGTCCTAATGCTGCCATACTAGAGTAAAGGCAGCCATACATCTAGCGATGATGAGCAGATTTCACTAAGAGACAAATCTCTCTCTTATCCAATCTGATTAAAGAGAGATCTGTCAGGTGCCCACACACCTCAGACCGATTCACCATCAATTTTAACATGACATCTCTTGGGAATCAGACGAGTCCCTTGCTTCTGCTGCATCCGCCGCCACCCCCTAGTGTATAAATGTGCCCCCAGTGTGTATTTATACATAACCTGTCCTGTGTTGCCCACCGTGCTGTGTCCATACGTCTTCTGCTCCTCCATTTGCGCTTCACACACCGCTGGCATTTAGCGCACTTGACATCACACATGCGTCACACACTATATGCTGGTGGCATGTGAGCCACAAATGGAACAGGAAGAAGCTGAAGACGGATGGGCACCGTGTGGTATAAACACAGGACAGGTAATGTATAAATGCACACATGGGGGCACATTTATACATTTGGGGGAACAGCACCAGGGGTTTTGTCGCATCCATCACTCTTTTAGCACCACTTTACAAAGTACATAGTTGTGTCACTGACTGTCCTCTGATGAGCTCACTTTTTAATCTCTGCCATAGTCATAATCTAATCTCCTACCATATTATTATTATGTATTTATAAATCACTGACATCTTCTGCAGCATATTACAGAGTACATAGCAATGTCACTGACTGTCCTCAGAGGAGCTCACTATCTAATCCTACCATACTTATAGTCTAATGTCCTACCATATTAATATTATGTATTTATATAGCACTGACATCTTCTGCAGCACATTACAGAGTACATAGCCATGTCACTGACTGTCCTCAGAGGAGCTCACAATCTAATCCAACCATACTTATAGTCTAATGTCCTACCATATTAATATTATGTATTTATATAGCACTGACATCTTCTGCAGCACTTTACAGGGTACATAGTCATGTCACCGACTGTCCTCAGAGGCGCTCACAATCTAATCCTACCATACTCCTAGTCTAATACCCTACAATATTACTATTATGTATTTATATAGCACTGACATCTTCAGCAGCACTGTAGAGAGTACATAGTCATGTCACTGACTGTCCTCAGAGGAGCTCACAATCTAATCCCTGCCATAGTCATAGTCTAATGTCCTAACATATTATTATTATTATTATTATGTATTTATATAGCACTGACATCTTCTGCAGCACATTACAGACTACATAGTCATGTCACTGACTGTCCTCAGAGGAGCTCACTATCTAATCCCTGCCAAAGTCATAGTGTAATGTCCTAACATATTATTATTATTATGTATTTATATAGCACTGACATCTTCTGCAGCACTGTACAGAGTACATAGTCGTGTCAATGACTGTCCACAGAGGAGCTCACAATCTAATCTCTGCCATAGTCATATACTAATATTTTCACTATAGGATTGTTTGGGGGGAAACCAGTTGACTTGTATGTTTTTGTACCAGTATGTTTTGAAGATGTAGGAGAATATCAAGTATCTGAATGAAATCTGGGGGCACTTATACCTGGCTTCCTATATTGGGGGACCCTATACCTGGAGTGATACTGGGGGGCCCCTATACCTGTACCTGGCTACCTAACCATGGGGCACCTCTACCTGGCTACCTAACACTTATAGCAAAAAAAGACTTCAAGTGATCTCCAGTACTGTGATGATTACTGTATGCGTGCCAAATGCAGTCCTGTGGAGCAGCTCACTATATACACCAGCCTGTAAAGAGGAACAATAACTGAGATGTGGCCGAGGAAAGGGGGGGGCGCACTTGGGCAGCTCAGCCTCTGTTGGTGATAGACCTTGTCCCGGCCCTGGATGCATCCAGTCTCTAAAAATGCTGATCCCTCCCCCAGCCTCTAAAAGTGCTCCTCCCCCCCCTCCCCCCCCCCCCCCCGCCTCTAAAGGTAAATGAGCTGGATTTTTTTTTTTTTTTTTTATAATGGATGCCTATACATTTACTTTTCATAGGTAGCTACATAATCAAATACACCTTCCCTCCTCAAAAAAAAAAACAAAAAAAAAACTTCCAAAGACTATCCTAACTTATGGAAGACAATTAAAGACTATTACTTATTTGCTGCAGGCTTACCACTGAAATACCTCATGTTTTACCTCATTCTATGCATTTACCTCATGTTTTACCTCATATTTGGAATTGGAAAAAAATCTTTCAGAATTGATAAAAGAAGAGGAAAATACCTCATGAGGTATTTTACCTACAAAAAAATATTTACCTCACATAGCTACCAGAATTGAGCCCAATGACTATTAGCTGTCTCCTCGCAAAGCAGAGTCATCTCTACCCATAGCTCTGCTCAAGGTTTCAGTTGATACAGACCAAAAAAACAATAAAAGCCCTCATAGTCCTGGCTCTGTGAACTAGCAGGATAATAAGTGCTGATGGCAAGTACACATGTGCGGGTCTTTGCAATCCAGCAAAAAGAGAGTTACATTTAGCTCATCTTTTCTTCCTGCCGATTTGGTACACTAGTTCTAATAGCTATCACCTCACATAAAAGAGTCATCTAGTTCATTTTTTTTTTCAGCTTAAGTTGCTGTATGCATCAGGTGGGTGATAATGTCACAGAGTTTCTTCACCCAGTAGAATAATGAAAGGCCTCATAATGCTGGCTCTGATAACTAGCAGCAAATAAGTGCTGATTATTTTATCAATACATATCTGTGGACTATTTTTTGTTAGTGGTGGTGGTGGTGGGGTAAACTCTATAACATTTCTTTAATATGTAAGTGGAGCAGTGTCTTGGGTCAATTAACAGTTAGTAAATAGCAAACAATAGACAAGATCAACATATAAGATGTTTCCCTTGGGCATAAGGTCCTAAAGACTAATTTGTGGACAGGGATTAAAGGGAAAAGGAATACATTTTATTTAGACTACAGATTTATCTAAAATAATAACGTTTTTATTTCTCACAAGTATAAAAGTTTTAACAAAAACATCAGTATGCAAAAACCTTAAGGAGTACTGTAGGGGGTAGGGGAAAAAAAGAGTTGAACTTACCTGGGGCTTCTAATGGTCCCCGGCAGACGTCCTGTGCTCGCGCAGTCACTCACCGATGCTCCGGTCGCTGCCTCCAGTTCACTTCCAGAATTTGTGACTTTAAAGTCAGAAAACCACTGCGCAGCTGCGTCCTCGCTCCCGCTTATATCATCGGGAATGTACGTCGCAGGCCCAGGAGAGTCTGCGTCTGTGCAGTAGCTCCCAGTGAAGTCAGCGGGAGCGAGGACGCGCCCGTACACGTGCAGTGGTTTTTCGACTTTAAAGTCACAAATTCCAGAAGTGAATAAGAGGCAGGGACCGGAGCATCGGTGACTGGCACATCCTTGTCAACATAGTTTCAACATACTGCTTGTTTTTGATTTATACTTGTGAGAAATAAAAGCTTGATTATTTTTTGATAAATCAGTAGTCTAAAATATGTATTCCTTTTCCTTTTAACCCTGTCCACAAATCAGTTTACAAATCTCAACACGTATACAGTGGAAATATAAATACGGTAAGCGAATAAAGCCCCATACACACGCTCAACAGCGGTCTTTTATGCTTTCACAACTTTTGTTGTGAATCAAGTTGAAACACCTAAAAAAGGTATTTTGCTATTGTTCAAAGAGCTAATAAGACTGATAAGAAGCCAATCCAACAGTTGAATTGACTTTTTATCAGTCTCATCAGCTCTTTGAATAATAGCAAAAGACGTTGTTTAGGTGCTTCAGTTTGTTTCACAACAAAAGTTGTGAAAGCTAAAAGACCGCTGTTGAGCGTGTGTATGGGGCTTAAGACAATGTGCTTAGTGAACTCATGTCAGATTTGCAACAGGTGTTTGTTTCTGAGGTTTCTGCTATAATAATCCTCTTCTTTTAATACCTCCACCTCCACCTTGCACAGCAGTGCCACAGAAGTGTCAAATTTACTATTATAATTTTTCTGTTGAATTCATTCATTCATTCACTTATTCATTTGTTTATTTATTCTTGCACTTACAGATTAAGATTGCAGGAAGGTTCCAACGGTCTTCCAACCTTGAGGATTTCAGTCCTGAAGTCTGAAATATCAGGCTGGTAACTTTAGAGAATGCTGCATATCTTACTTGTCAAATAAAATTAGAAGTGACTCCATTTGTTGTATGAATAAAACACATTATATTCTGAAAGGGGATCTTTATTTTGCGATACCACCAACTTACCATGAACCTTAGCCATTGTACAAACATCCCAACCTCATAACATTCTCATCAGCCCTAAAACAACTCTTCTGTAGCTTCAGCTCATGCTTCTATTCTCAAATACACTCTGTCCATGTATCTAATGTACTGTAGGAAGCTGGGCAGCAGCTCCTGCTATAGTCCTGTCCAGGGCCGCCATCAGAAATTTTGGGGCCCCTCACAAATCATCAGTCCGGGGCCCCCCCCCCCCCCCCCCACAAACTGAGAAATGTGTGTAGCCATTACATGTTGGCAGAGCTAGTTGGAGGCTTGCTGTCCACAAATTAATCACGAATAACCACGGTGGATACTCGTGATTCAAGTTAGCTCTAATTGCCACAGCTGAGCGGCTAGATGCGGCGGGGTTAATTACCCAGAACGCCGATCTCCACCCAGCGTTTCAACGAGGTGCAAGTGTCTGAATGGACGCGTTGCAAGCCTCGATATCGAGCACTTCCTCCTTCAAGCCGGAAGGAGGAAGTGCTCCATCATTTTTTTAGAACCTCCCAGTTTTATTTTCTGTTTAAAAAAGCTAAAAAAGTAGGTTTAATGCTATTGTCTCATATGGTAATGATTCAGATTTTCCCATAGTCTCGCAGTTAGCAATCATGAGGCCCCCAACAAGACAAATTCAGCAATCATGAGGCCCCCAACAAGACAAATTCAGCAATCATGAAGCCCCCAACAAGACAAATTCAGCAATCATGAGGCCCCCAACAAGACAAATTCAGCATTCGTGAGACCCCCAACAAGACAAATTCAGCAATCATGAGGCCCCCAACAAATCATGAGGCCCACAACAAGACAAATTCAGCAATCTTGAGGCTCCCAACAAATCATGAGGCCCCCAACAAGTAAAAATTCAATCATTAGGCCCCCAACAAGACAAATTCAGCAGTCATGAGGCACATAAATAGACAGCATTTCACATAAATAGGCAGAATGCCCCCTTATTATGGTAGACACCTCTCACCTGGATTCTGACAGGGACCCCCAGGTTAGGTAGTGAGTGACATGGAGCCCTTTAGGCAGTGAGTGACAGGGAGCCCTTTTAGGTAGTGAGTGAGTGACAGGGAGCCCCTTTAGGTAGTGAGTGAGTGACAGGGAGCCCCTTTAGCTAGTGAGTGAGTGACAGGGAGGCCCTTTAGCTAGTGAGTGAGTGACAGGGAGGCCCTTTAGCTAGTGAGTGAGTGACAGGGAGGCCCTTTAGGGAGTGAGTGAGTGACAGGGAGGCCCTTTAGGGAGTGAGTGACAGGGAGGCCCTTTAGGGAGTGAGTGAGTGACAGGGAGGCCCTTTAGGGAGTGAGTGACAGGGAGGCCCTTTAGGTAGTGAGTGAGTGACAGGGAGGCCCTTCAAGTAGTGAGTGAGTGACAGGGAGGCCCTTTAAGTAGTGAGTGAGTGACAGGGAGGCCCTTTAGCTAGTGAGTGAGTGACAGGGAGGCCCTTTAGGGAGTGAGTGAGTGAGTGACAGGGAGGCCCTTTAGGGAGTGATTGAGTGACTGGGAGGCCCTTTAGGGAGTGAGTGAGTGACAGGGAGGCCCTTTAAGTAGTGAGTGAGTGACAGGGAGGCCCTTTAGGTAGTGAGTGAGTGACAGGGAGGCCCTTTAGCTAGTGAGTGAGTGACAGGGAGGCCCTTTAGGGAGTGAGTGACAGGGAGGCCCTTTAGGGAGTGAGTGAGTGACAGGGAGGCCCTTTAGGGAGTGAGTGAGTGACAGGGAGGCCCTTTAGGTAGTGAGTGACAGGGAGGCCCTTTAGGGAGTGAGTGACAGGGAGGCCCTTTAGGGAGTGAGTGACAGGGAGGCCCTTTAGGGAGTGAGTGACAGGGAGGCCCTTTAGGTAGTGAGTGACAGGGAGGCCCTTTAGGTAGTGAGTGAGTGACAGGGAGGCCCTTTAGGGAGTGAGTGACAGGGAGGCCCTTTAGGTAGTGAGTGAGTGACAGGGAGGCCCTTTAGGTAGTGAGTGAGTGACAGGGAGGCCCTTCAAGTAGTGAGTGAGTGACAAGGAGGCCCTTTAAGTAGTGAGTGAGTGGCAGGGAGGCCCTTTAGGGAGTGAGTGACAGGGAGGCCCTTTAAGTAGTGGGTGAGTGACAGGGAGGCCCTTTAGGGAGTGAGTGACAGGGAGGCCCTTTAGTGAGCGAGTGACAGGGAGCCGCCGCCGTCGTCGTCGCTGCCGCCGCTGCCTCCCCTACCTTGCCAGTGAGTGCTGCCCAGCGTCAGACCTCAAGATCAGCGGCGACCCGACCAGAGCGGGCGCTGGACGCACCCGCTCTATATGCGGAAGTGACGTCACTTCCGCATATCAGTGCGGGCGCTGGGTCCTAGCGCCCGCACTATTGTCGCCGCCTGATCGGGGTCTGACTAGGCGGAGGCGGCGGAGGCGGCGGCGGCGGCTAGAGGGATGGAGGGAGAGGGAGGGAGAAGCGGTCAGGGGGGGTTGAGCGGCGGCCGGGCGGCACCCGGCAGGGCCGCGGCGGGGATGGGGCCCCCCTGCAGGGCCGGGGCCCGTGACGGGAGTCACGGATGTCCCCCCCTGATGGCGGGCCTGGTCCTGTCCAGTGGACACTGCTAGAGGAGTGAATGCAAATTCCAGCACTGCTAACCTCATGCAGCAACAGTCCTTCACATGCTTTCATCTGCAAATTAACAATTAGATATAGTTCACTGTATCAGTGTGGGCGTGCATTGAAACATATGTCCTCCGCTGCACAACAGATGGTGAATTTTTATGTAACTTAAGCCCTGCAGTGGGGGGGGGGGAGATAACCAGAGCATGGGACTTTATTATATGGTGCGAAATGGTGCGAAGGTGCAAGGAGGTGCCAGTGTTAGCATGGAAGGATCGGACGACTCTCTGTCTTGCTCTACATATCTGATAACATTGTTTTATTAGTGTGTATTGCAGTACCTCCTTTCTGCCCATAGCTACAGAATCTGCTGTCTTTGATTGGAGCTACCATTTTGCTTTTTTTCAGTGCAGGATCAGGTTACCACGAATGAGAGAAGCTATTTTGCAGACACTAGAGTGATATCTCTGCCTTTGCATCTCTCTAGATAGAAATGTATATATTTTAGAGGCTAGAGCAGAGTCGTAAAGAATCCAGGCCTTTACAGACATAGCAGCAACAAAGTAAAGGACTTTTCTTGAACAGGTACTTTTGGTTTGTGTGAAATTATCTATGTGAATATAATTTAGGTTCAGTTGTAGTTTACAAGAGTGTCTAATTTCAGTTACACTTTAATATCAGCATTTTTGGTCTCACCCATCATGACTATTTTGAGCTTTCTAAGTACGTCATAGATATTGTAGACAAACCAATGAATATATATATATATACACATATACACACACATGTGGATTAGCCCTCCTTGGCATACCGCCTAAAAGGAAGACCAAAAGCTATGACCCGCTGTCACCATCCATGCAGAAAGCACAATAGAGTGTCCCGGCGGGTGCGGAGTCTGCATCGGAACGTCGGAACGTACTTTAGCATGTACAGCTTGTCCTCGCTCGGGTTTTCTTTTTTGAGTGCACCATGCGGCTTCTGAACTAGCCTACAGAGCTCCAGGCTCACTGTCATGTGACCACAGTGAGCCTGGAGCTGTAGCAGAGAGTTCAGAGCTGCCGGAGAGAAGAGCGGAAGCAAGCCACAGCAAGTAAAGTTAGCGGTAGTTTCTGCAACAAGCTCCGTGGCCCATTCTGCATGTGGGGTGCCCCTGCACATGTTGCACACAGCATATCCCTGGTGGATAGGCTGACCCCCCTCTTTACACTCAAAATTTGGGTGTACAAAAGTTGTTCTATCCATAGTAATATATGTTATACATATGCTATACTTTAGTGAAAAACATTTTTTTCCCGATCCAACTAAGTATTCATATATACAGGCCCTACTCTCATGCAATTCTAGTGCCTTTAATTACTGTGAGAGACTCTGTAAGTTGATAGACATTGTATTGAAATACTAGGTGTAGGTTTATGAAACAAAATACATGTATATAGAATACCAGTCTTTTACAACAAAGAAGCTCTAGGATGCACGGAACCCATAGCACATTCAACCACTGTTTGTAATGTACACTGGATTCAGCCTCCCCAAGATTTATAGTCTTTGCTGCCCTTTTGCCAGGAGTATTAGGCCATCTTAGTATGGAATTTCCCAGAGCAGCTATTCACACTGCAGTAACCATTTTGTAATAGATATATGTCATTTTCAAACTGACTACATAACTATTAACTATGTAACGAATAAAGAATTTTTGCTTCTCTCATTGAGTTGAGACTGAAGTTGCTCTGGGCCTTTTTATAAGTTTTTATGTGTAAGGTGACTTTGTAGTGTGTAGCTATGAAATCAAATGCCTCAATACTGATAGTAAAATATGGCTTTTCAATTAGATTCAATAGTATTATAGCTTATCCAATATGTTATTCTTACTGCTGAAGATGTATGATTAATATTTTGTATTCTTTACAACATAATTATTTTTATGTATCAATATATTACAGGATCTTATATTGATCTGAGATACTGGGATTTGCAAGGACAGAAGAAAACTCAATAAACGGTGATCTACAGCTCTTTGATATGGCATGTGGGCATTTTCTAACATTATTACTATTACAAGATTATTACTTGCGTATCTTATCTATCTTATCCTTGTCTTTGTATGCAATATTTATAGGGGTTCTGTACTTTGCAAGTTGCATGCATTGTTAGTGGCTCTATTTGGCATAAAGGTGCTTAATGCAATGTGAAATAAAACTTATGCCAGCCAGCTATGGTGCAGGTGCAAAATGGAGATTACTAAATTTTGCAGCACTGCTGTTATAACATTTGTAAATTCTTTAAAGTGGACCTGAACTCTTACTCAGGACAGATGGAAAACATAGAGAAATGCACCCCGTATGTATTTTGAGAGTTTAGCCTGTCTAATTCTCCCTCATTTGTGTCTAATTGTAATTTGATCTTTCCCCTGTCTCACATGACTGCCATAGCAGAGATGGCAGATAAGCTCATTTGAAAGCACATGATGTTAACAATATGTCTGCTTCCATGAATCAGGAAGTAGAAACAGTGCAGATGTCTTTTATGATTTGTATCAGCTGTAACAAAGAAAGTTTTTTTTGTTTAAAGGTTATTATGCTGTTGTGTGTTAGAGCAGTGAGGACATTCTGAGTTCAAGTTTGCTTTAAACCCATATATGTTATACAGATTTCTTGGCAGCATACTAAGAAAGTGAAATGATGGCATTTACAAGCATAACAAAGGACAATCGGGACCCACAGCAAACAAAATTATCCTGCACCCCCCATTTTGCTTTGGCATTGCATTAGTTGTGTATCTCTGCTTTCTCAGTGTAACATGGAGTTCAAAATAGAAATCTAGCCCTACAGAAATATTCCACCTGAAATTCTGCAAACACCTCCTCCATGTCCATCGGAGTACCTCAAACAATGCATGCCAAGTTGGGTAGACTGCCATTGCTGCTTGAGATACAGAAGAGAGTGCTGTCCTACTGGGCCCATGTACAGAGCAGCAGGCCTCGACTCACCCCTCCACAAAGCCATGTTGCACAATGAAGACCAAGAAAAGCCATGTGCATTGAAAGAACTCTCTGCTCCCTCAAACACAGCCCCACCACAGCACACCACACCCAGCACACCACAGTCAGGAGCAAAGAGTACTACGTAGATAAATGGAGGAGTGAAATAAAACAGTCAGAAAAGCTAACCATATACCAGCCTCTACAGGGAGAATATAAAATGGCCCCATACCTGCAAAATCTCCAAAAACTCTCAAGAAAGGAAAATAAAAAAAAAACCTAGAGAGAATAGACTATGCCAACACTCTGAGCAGAAGACCCTTGAGGACGAGAATCACTTCCTGCTGCTCTGCCCCAAATATTCTGCAACCAGGGAAGACTTCTTTAAGAAACTGATGGAACTATTTCCAGACTTTCGCACATTACAGCATGAGAGAAAACTCTACATTCTACTAGGAGAAGAGGAATCCACAGTGACATTGACTGCATGCTATGTCACAACATGCCACAGGTTGAAAGGAGCATAAATGAACTGGAAACCTAAACATGTCCATGAACTGCTAACCCACCGTACCCCTACTCCACCCCTTCCATGTCCCCCATTTCCCTGTGCTTTGGCAATGCCTGTATAAATCTTGGTCATGCCAATAAAGCTATCTTTGATTTGATTTGATTTGATTCATTAGCTTTCCAAAGGAGCCTTCCCACTCAACCACTCAGTCAGCAGAGGCACAGACTTGAAGTGATGTCACATGCCTCACTCTACCTATTGATTGCAGTAACTCCATATAGTGTATTAAGTCATTCTGATAATTTTCTTAATATGAACTTTAACCGAGTAAAATTATTTAAAATAAATATGATGTACCTGCAAATGAATATTACATACTTTCTTTGCTGTCAGTTCCTCTCAGAAGCTCACCATTTTCATCTTACAACAATTCCTTCCAGTTCTGTAAAGATTTTGTCAGAACTGAAATATATCAGTTGCTGTCAGTTATAACTGAAAGGACAACTGATGAGCAAGGCAAAGGTTATGGCTCAAGTGGGCGATATTACAATTTAACAGTGTGCTTACCAGGAAGCTGTTATGGGGTAATGGCCATATTCAAAATGGAGGACAGAGAATTCCATTGATATGGTGGACAAACAGGATGCAGGAGAGGAGAAAGAAAGTAATAAGTAGACTACATGGGCGGTAAGTATGATATGTGTAAGTTTATTTAGACTTTTAATTCTCAGGGATACTGTAGGGGGGTCGGGGGAAAATAAGTTGAAGTTACCCGGGGCTTCTAATGGTCCCCCACAGACATCCTGTGCCCACGCAGCCACTCCCCAATGCTCCAGCCCGCCTCCGGTTCACTTCTGGAATTTCAGACTTTAAAGTCTGAAAACCACTGCGCCTGCGTTGCCGTGTCCTCACTCCCGCTGATATCACCAGGAGCATACTGCGCAGGCCCAGTATGGTCTGTGCCTGCGCCGTGCGCTCCTGGTGACATCAGGGGAAGCGAGGACACGGCAATGCAGGCGTAGTGGTTTTCAGACTTTAAAGTCTGAAATTCCAGAAGTGAACGGGGGGCGGGGCTGGAGCATTGGTGAGTGGCTGCACGGGCACAGGATGCCTGCGGGGGACCATTAGAAGCCCCGGGTAAGTTCAACTCATTTTCCCCCAACCCCCCTACAGTATCCCTTTAAGGTTCACTTTGAGTCACATAACTAGAACAAGTTATGTGATTTAGTCACATACTAGCTAAAATGGTCACCGAACATCTGATTTATATACTTATTCTGATGAAGTTAGTAAGAAGGTACTGTATTAGATGCAATAAATAGCACCTGACAAGTAGCATCTTATGAAAAGTAACTAAAAATGGTACCGTCCGTGTTCCTCTCAGTATTTTTACACATTCCCAGGGCTCTTCAGATAGACTTTCCTCTTTGTTCTTATAAGTTGTCAAAAATATACTCATGCCAAAATAAATATGCACTTTAAAGCTGAAGAAAAAAGAGAATTCTAACTTTACCTTAAACTGAAATATTCAGTGCAGAGTGAAAGTTTAAGAGCAAAACTTAAAAACGAAATGATAGTTATTTGATTGCAATAAAAAATCAATCTCTCCATTAATGCAATCCATCTCTCTACTTGAGCTACTTTTTCCTTTGACTGAGGAAACTGGTGATTGAGGTACCCAAGCATTACTCCCTGCTGCACAAAACATGTAGAACTGTGAGACAAAGGGACAAAGAGAGGTCAGAAGCTTTCTATCCAAATTGTCACTTTCTGAAGCTGTAGCAAGGATTAGAGATGGCTTGAACCTCCAATTTCGGTTCGCGAACCTCGAACGCGAACCTCTGCAAAAAGTTCGGTTCGCGCAAACTTTTTGAACCGCAATAGAATTCAGTGGGGAGGCGAACTTCGAAAAATAGAAACATATATGCGGGCCACAAAAGTGATGGAAAAGATGTTTCATGGGGTCTAACATCTGAGTTTTTGCTAGGCGGAGTGGGATACATGCCAAAAGTCCCAGGGAAAAATCTGGATTTGACGCACAGCAGCGTTTTTAGGGCAGAAATCACATTGCATGCTAAATTGGAGGCCTAAAGTGCTTTAAAACAACTTGCATGTGTATTTATCAATCAGGTATTGTAATTACTGGCTCACACTGACAGACCAAAGTCACTGTGTAACGCACCGCAAACAGCTGTTTGTGTAGTGATGGCCATGCTGGACTGGTGCGCACCATGGCCAGATTGCTCTTCCTCAGTGATATCAGGTAATGTCTGACTGCCTTATCAACGTTCAATGGTTCTTTCTCTACCATTGTTAAAGCTTACATCTATTTTTTTAAATTACTTTTTCTGCTGGCTGTTCAGTACCTTTAACGAGAACCTGTTATGGAGGGCAAGTCTACCATTCATTCAACTGTGTGAAACTTTCGATGGTACTTTCTCAGTACCATGGTGACCACGAGTAATGGCCAGGGAATAAGGGTTCGATTCCGGTCCAGAGTGGGAGCCTAAGAACCGGCTACCACCACCACACATCCAAGGAAGGACCCATTGTGCTGTATAAGTAATGTACCTGCAGACCAGGCATCTTTGGTCAAATGAACCCTTGACCCAACGCTGTGTGCCAGAGATGACACCACTTGCCTGTAACGATTGGTGTCAGCAAGCACAGATATTCTGATTATTGGTGATCTGCAGTATCACCAATAATACAGATGCTATACCTGATTATATGGTGATCTGCAGAATCGCCAATAATGCAAGTATAGCGTGACACGTTACAATCGTATGCAAGAGGGTGCTTGGTACAATAGAGTATCTCTATAGGGCACAGATATACAACCTCCAGCAAACTGGAACAACAGACAACAATAATAATATACAGCGTAAATTCAAGTCTGTGGAAATATCCACCACACCGTAATTCCTCAGAGGTGTGGTTACCTCTGATTGGGAACCCCGTGTGTGAGATCCTCCAAAGGACGGAGTGGAGGAGTCTCGGTCTCTAGCAGCAAGGGTTTGCTAGTGGCAGTCGTCTCAAAGAGGCAAGCCTC
This sequence comes from Hyperolius riggenbachi, assembly GCF_040937935.1. NCBI lineage: Eukaryota > Metazoa > Chordata > Amphibia > Anura > Hyperoliidae > Hyperolius > Hyperolius riggenbachi. The sequence goes on along the minus strand of NC_090647.1, from coordinate 242,423,455 downwards.
TGATAGAACCCTACAGTGGGAGACGTTCCACTGAAGGGAGAAAGGTCAGACAAAATGAGGTTCTGCAACAGTTCAGGCGGCAGCAGTACAGAAACGTGAGACAAGAGAATAGTCAGAAACCAAGTCAATAGTCGATAACAGTATGGCCTGGCGAAGTACAGAATCAGGAAGCAGAAGAGTAGTCAAGACAGGCACAGAATCATACACGATAAATCAAACAGAATAATATGTGTATATATTGGCGATAAACCAATATATAACACAATACCAGAGACAAGGCTGACTAGGTCTGAGTGCTGACACAGGGTATCGCAAACACAGACAAAGTGTGACTGAAAAGCACATCCTTATACACTGCCTGGGAGAGAAGTCTCCACCCCAGGCAGCAACCAATCAGAGCAGGCTAAAATGTCAGCTGACCTCCAGGTCAGCTGACACGCTTTCTAAGAGTATAAAGGCGTGTCTGGTGTGCGCGCGCACCCCCTAGAGGCAAGATGGCAGAGCCCTGGTGAACAGTATGCTGGTGAGTTTGGAGCAGAGTGCTCAGACGGGTTTGCGCAGCGGATGCGGACGAATTTCCGCATCCCGCGTTGGAAGGTCCGCTTGCAGGACTGGATGCGACCATATTTCCGCAATCCATCCGGCGTTGCGGATTTTTCGTTACATTGCCTTTAACGAAAATCTGTTATGGAGGGCAAGTCTGCCATTCATTCAACTGTGTGACTGATAAACAAGTTTCCATATAACTTTCTCAGTACCATGGTGACCACGGGTAATGGCCAGGGAATCAGGGTTCGATTCCAGTCCGGAGTGGGAGCCTGAGAAACGGCTACCACCACACATCCAGGGAAGGCAGCAGGCACGCTGTGGGAAAAGGAGCAGGAACGAGGCAGCAGGCATGGCATGCAAGTCCCAGCTCAGGGAGGTAGTGAGGAAAAATAACAATACAGGAGGACTTTTGAGGCCCTGCTGTATATGAGACGAATCAACTTTAAATCCTTTAACGAGAATCTGTTATGGAGGGCAAGTCTGCCATCTATTTAAGTGAAAGGTATGCACTGACTGCCAGGTATAATACAATGTGCAGTCACCGATGCAGTGAAAGGTATGCAGTGACTGCAAACAGCTGTTTGTGTAGTGACGGCTGTGCTGGACTGGTGCGCACCATGACGAGAGTGAGGGGGTGATGGCGGCTTTCCAGCCCATATGGTCGCTGGGCTGCGATAGCTCAAAGACAGAACAGTGACTGTCCAGCTGATCAAATTTGGTCTGTCCACAATGAAACAACGACCTTATTATCTTGGGTATGCCCCCCAAGACACTCATATAGCTGGCGGTCATTGCTTCATTGTGATACGCAAGCCCCTTCACCGCTGCAAGATAACGATCACAAAGGGGAATTGACACATGTACATGCCTTTTGTTTTGTTGTTGCAGCTGCAGTGCAGCCAGAAAAATTAAGCAGGCATGTACACGCACCAGAAAAATTATTATAGCGGCCGCTGCTAGCAGTCCTGGACCCTGTTGGTGGTGGCGGAGAAGGCAGTCAAGCGGCCTGCAGGTAGAGATGCTGTGCAGGGACCGACTTAGTCATGGGGCAGTCAGTCACATGGCGTGCAGGCAGAGATGCTGTGTGTGGGGACTGACTTAGTCTTCGGGTGGGCAGTAGCCCTCCGGGATCCATGCCTCATTTATTTTGATAAAAGTGAGGTACTGAACACTTTTATAACCTAGGCGACTCCTCTTCTCAGTGACAATGCCTCCAGCTGCGCTGAAGGTCCTTTCTGACAAGACACTTGAGGCAGGGCAAGAGAGAAGTTGGATGGCAAATTGTGACAGCTCTGGCCACAGGTCAAGCCTGTGCACCCAGTAGTTCAGGGGTTCATCGCTGCTCACAGTGTCTACATCCACACTTAAGGCCAGGTAGTCGGCTACCTGCCGGTCGAGGCGTTGGTGGAGGATGGATCCGGGGGGGTTAAGGCGAGACGTTGGACTAAAAAATGTCCGCATGTCCGACATCACCATGAGATCGCTAGAGCGTCCTGTCCTTGCCTGCGTGGACATGGGAGGAGGAGAATTACTGGCAGTGGCACCTTTATTCCATTGTGCTGTGACATCACCCTTAAACGCACTGTAAAGCATAGTTGCCAGCTTGTTCTGCAAGTGCTGCATCCATTCTGTCTTCTGGTGATTTGGAAACATCTCCGCCACTTTGTGCCTATACCGAGGGTCTAGTAGCTTGGCCACCCAGTACAGCTCATTCCCCTTGAGTTTTTTTATATGGGGGTCCCTCAACAGGCTGGACAGCATGAAAGACGCCATCTGCACAAATTTGGATGCAGACGTACTATCCATCTCCTCTTGCTCTTCCTCAGTGATGTCAGCTTGATCCACCACTCTATGCACGGCACGCTCCAGGAAGAAAGCATATGGGATCAAGTCGCTGATGGCACCTTCACTGCGACTCACCAGGTTTGTCACCTCCTCAAACGGCCGCATGAGCCTGCAGGCATTTCGCATGAGTGTCCAGTACTTCGTCCAGAACATCCCCATCTCCCCAGAGCATGTCCTTTGACTGTAGTTGTAGATATACTGTTTGACGAATGTCTGCTGTTGTAGCAGGCGGTTGAACTGGAGTGTTGAATTCCAGCGAGTCGGGCTATCGCAAATCAAGCGTCTCACCGGCAAGTTGTTTCTCCGCTGAATATCGGCAAAGCGTGCCATGGCTGTGTAAGACCGCCTGAAATGCCCACACACCATCCTGGACTGCTTCAGGACGTCCTGTAAGCCTGGGTACTTAGACACAAATCTCTGAATTATGAGATTCAGCACATGTGCCATGCAGGGTACATGTGTCAACCTTCCCAAATTTAAAGCCGAAATGAGATTGCTGCCGTTGTCACACACCACGTTGCCAATCTCCAGTTGGTGCGGGGTCAGCCACTGATCCACCTTTTTGTTCAGAGCAGCCAGTAGAGCTGCTCCAGTGTGACTCTCCGCTTTCAGGCAAGACATATTTAAGATAGTATGACACCGTCATACCTGACGTGCAGCATAGGCCCTGGGGAGCTGGGGCTGTGCAGCTGGAGAGGAGATCGCAGCACCATTAGAGTTGAACTGCCACTTAGCCAAGGAGGAGGAGGACGATGACAGCGAAGAGGATGTAGCAGGAGGAGAGGAGGTGGCAGCAGGCCTGCCTGCAAGCCGTGGAGGTGTCACAACAGCCACGTACTCCCTGCTTGCCAGCGGTCAGCAGGTTGACCCAATGGGCTGTGTAAGTAATGTACCTTCCCTGACAGTGCTTGGCAGACCAGGCATCCGTGGTCAGATGGACCCTTGACCCAACGCTGTGTGCCAGAGATGACACCACTTGCCTTTCAACTTCATGGTACAGTTTGGGTATCGCCTTTTTGGAGAAATAATTGCAGCCTGGTATCTTCAGCTGCGGTGTCCCAATGGCCACAAATATTCGGAAGGCCTCAGAGTCCACCAGCTGGTATGGTAAGAGCTGGCGAGCTAACAGTTCCGCCAAGCCAGCTGTCAGACGCCGGGCAAGGGGGTGACTGGTAGACATTGGCTTCTTCCGCTCAAAGATTTCCCTAACGGATATCTGGCTGCTGCTGTGTGCAGAGGAGCAGGGTTCAATGTACTTGTTGATATACTGTTTGATGGATTTCTGCTGTTGTAGCAGGCAGTTGAACTGGAGTGTTGAATTCCAGCGAGTCGGGCTATCGCAAATCAAGCGTCTCACCGGCAAGTTGAGAGGTGGAGTGAAGGAGGGTGGCTGTGATTGTGAAGGTGCAACAGAGAAAGCGACTGAAGATTATGCACCTGAAGGAGGAAGAGGAGAAGGAGGGTGGCTTTGCTTTTGTGTGCTTCTTTTCCTCAGGTGGTCTTCCCATTGCAGTTTGTGCCTTTTCTCCATGTGCCTTCGTAAGGCAGTTGTCCCTACGCGGCTGTTGGCCTTTCCACGGCTCAATTTTTGGCGGCAGAGAAAACAGATGGCATTGCTCTGATCTGAGGCAGACACACACAAACTTTTCCAAACCGCTGAGCCTCCCTGGGGTGATGGCACTATGGTGGCATCAGCAGCTGACGTTGAAGGCCATGTTGGCTGGCTGTCCATAAGTGGCGATACATGGCACCGGACACTGCCACCAGCTGTTTCTGACAAGCTCCCCCTGCTTCTTTCAGGAACTTGTCTCCTCCTACTCCTCTCTGACTCCCCCTCTGAACTGTCCCCTTGGTCATCTTGTCTATTAGGATCCCACGTGGCATCCGTATCATCATAATCATCATAATCATCCTCCCCAGCTTCGCTTGCCTCAGAAACCTCATAAACTGCACCAACAGCAGATACTTCATCATCCTCCTCCTCACACCTTACGTCCATAGTGTCGCCTAACTCAGACATATGAGGTGGTGTACCCTGCTTAGCGCCTTCATCTTGTTGTAACAATAATGGCTGTGAATCAGTTAATTCCCCACCAAATAACTCCTGCGAAGTGTCAAATGCAGCGGATGTGGTGCTTGCAGTAGCGCTGGTGGCTGCGGAAGATGAGGTGCTCTATGTTAACTACTTAAGGACCACCTCACACCGATGGGTGTGGCCGCGGTGGCAGCCCCAGGACCGCCTACATTTGTAGAGGCCTACATTTGTCAGCGTGGCTGAACGCGGAGAAACCGCCGCATGCTCGGATGCCGGTGCGGCTGGTTCCGCGCCCTGCACGGCGGATACATTGCAAAGCATGTCTGGTGTGGCTGGGACTGATAGTCCACACAGATTCAGGATGCGCACGCGCGTGGAGAGGCAGAACTTTTATGACAGCCAGAAGGGTGTCAGCTGACCAAGCCGGTCAGCTGACAATTCAACCATTTCTGATTGGTCCAGCACTTAGGGGAGGCGCTGGAGAGCGCTATTGTATATATACTGGGTGCTGGTCATTTCTCTGGTGTCTGGCGTTGTGATCACTACGTGGTAGCACTCAGACCTTGTCAGTATCTGTGATATTTTCTGTGTTATTACTTCAGACTAGTTCCAGGGTGTTGATGATCAAGGAACTCACACCCAAGATTAGGGAACTGTATTACCATTCTGTTATACTTCAGACTAGTTCCAGGGTGTTGATGATCAAGGAACTCACACCCAAGATTAGGGAACTGTATTACCATTCTGTTATATTTCAGACTAGTTCCAGGGTGTTGATGATCAAGGAACTCACACCCAAGACTAGGGAACTGTATTATCACTCTGTTATATATCAGACTAGTTCCAGGGTGTTGATGATCATGGAACTCACACCTTAGATTAGGCATTGTTATTATCTGTTATGACTTTCTGCTTTCCTGACCACTCTCTTGATCTCTGATTTGGTACTTCGCTATAACTGATACTCTGTTGCTGAACCCTGCTTGTCTTTAGATTCCGAATCTGTCTCCTGTCTCTGTATCTGATCTGTTTGTCTGTTGCCGACCTTGCCTGTCCGACCTCGAGAACTATCTTCCCTGTTTGGAGATAGTTTACAGACCTGTCAGTGACACTTCACCATTGATGTCACACACACTCTGGTCCTTCCCACTCTCAGCCTGGCTCCGCCCCTTGGGGAGCATCAGACCATTGGAAGGAACCTGTTCTCTGAGAAGTATCTCTTACTGCCTGGCACCCTCTATACGGGTGCTCTCCTCAAAGTATTACTGTTGCACAAACACTCATATTTCTCAGGTGTCCAGAGGTTAGAAATATATCTGATTATCGGTGATACTGCAGATCATCAATAATCGGGTATATATCTGTATTCTCAGTGATACTGCAGATCACCGATAATCAGATCCTCTCTGTGTTACACCGATCATTACAGTAGGTAGGTGCACTGAAAAGGTGGGTATGCAATGATTGGTATTGCAAATGTGCAGCTGTCACACACACAGGCACCGCAAACAGGTGCAGTGACTGGTGGTATATAACATATGATATGCCAGGTTGCTGCTAGTGTTGGGCGAACATCTAGATGTTCGGTTTCGGGCCGAACAGGCCGAACATGGCCGCGATGTTCGGGTGTTCGAGCCGAACTCCGAACATAATGGAAGTCAATGGGGACCCGAACTTTTGTGCTTTGTAAAGCCTCCTTACATGCTACATACCCCAAATTTACAGGGTATGTGCACCTTGGGAGTGGGTACAAGAGGAAATTTTTTTTTAGCAAAAAGAGCTTATAGTTTTTGAGAAAATCGATTTTAAAGTTTCAAAGGGAAAACTGTCTTTTAAATGCGGGAAATGTCTGTTTTCTTTGCACAGGTAACATGCTTTTTGTCGGCATGCAGTCATAAATGTAATACATATAAGAGGTTCCAGGAAAAGGGACCGGTAACGCTAACCCAGCAGCAGCACACGTGATGGAACAGGAGGAGGGTGGCACAGGAGGAGAAGGCCACGCTTTGAGACACAACAACCCAGGCCTTGCATGAGGACAAGAAGCGTGCGGATAGCAATTTGCATTTTGTCGCCATGCAGTCATAAATTTAATACAGATGAGAGGTTCAATAAACAGGGACCGGAAACGCTAACCCATCACAGATGTTCATTGTTCATGTTACTTGGTTGGGGTCCGGGAGTGTTGCGTAGTCGTTTCCAATCCAGGATTGATTCATTTTAATTTGAGTCAGACGGTCTGCATTTTCTGTGGAGAGGCGGATACGCCGATCTGTGACGATGCCTCCGGCAGCACTGAAACAGCGTTCCAACATAACGCTGGCTGCCGGGCAAGCCAGCACCTCTATTGCGTACATTGCCAGTTTGTGCCAGGTGTCTAGCTTCGATACCCAATAGTTGAAGGGTGCAGATGGATTGTTCAACACAGCTATGCCATCTGACATGTAGTCCTTGACCATCTTCTCCAGGCGATCGGTGTTGGAGGTGGATCTGCACGCTTGCTGTTCTGTGTGCTGCTGCATGGGTGTCAGAAAATTTTCCCACTACAAGGACACTGCCGATACCATTCCCTTTTGGGCACTAGCTGCGGCTTGTGTTGTTTGCTCCCCTCCTGGTCGTCCTGGGTTTGCGGAAGTCAGTCTGTCGGCGTACAACTGGCTAGAGGAGGGGGAGGATGTCAATCTCCTCTTTAAAGTCTCCACAAGGGCCTGCTGGTATTCTTCCATTTTGACCTGTCAGACTCTTTCTTCAAGCAGTTTTGGAACATTGTGTTTGTACCGTGGATCCAGAAGGGTATAAACCCAGTAATTGGTGTTGTCCAGAATGCGCACAATGCGTGGGTCGCGTTCAATGCAGTCCTAGGCCGAAGAGGTCATAGCCTAGGGTCACAAAAACCTGTTTATTTGGGCAATTTCAATGGTAGTGATGGTGACGTACATAAATCTCAGCCATGGCCGTTAGCAACGTCTGAATTTCACGAAATGTCTCATGCAGGTAGAAGACATATTGTTAGACTTGGATTCCAAAGATGGGGTCCCTACATCTCTGCAAACCAGAGTTACAGGGGTCCAAAATTGGTAAAATCCCCCATAGGCATTCATTGGGCCTCCTATTTACAGTTCCAAAATCTCACATCTTTTCAAAGGGCAAATGATCAGCAGTGGCAAATCTTCTAGCATTGTAGGGACCTTTAGGGGGAACATGACTGGTGAGTTTCGGGCCCCTAGGCCGAAGAGGTCATAGCCTAGGGTCACAAAAACCTGTTTATTTGGGCTATTTCAATGGTAGTGATGGTGACGTACATAAATCTCAGCCATGGCCGTTAGCAACGTCTGAATTTCACGAAATGTCTCATGCAGGTAGAAGACATATTGTTAGACTTGGATTCCAAAGATGGGGTCCCTACATCTCTGCAAACCAGAGTTACAGGGGTCCAAAATTGGTAAAATCCCCCATAGGCTTTCATTGCCTCCCTATTTCACTTTCCAAAATATCACATCTTTTCAAAGGGCAATGGCTCAGCAGTACCAAATTTTCTAGCATTGTAGGGACCCTTAGGGGGAACATGACTGGTGAGTTTCGGGCCCCTAGGCCAAAGAGGTCATAGCCTAGGGTCACAAAAACCTGTTTATTTGGGCTATTTCAATGGTAGTGATGGTGACGTACATAAATCTCAGCCATGGCCGTTAGCAACGTCTGAATTTCACGAAATGTCTCATGCAGGTAGAAAAAATATTGTTAGACTTGGATTCCAAAGATGGGGTCCCTACATTTCTGCAAACCAGAGTTACAGGGGTCCAAAATTGGTAAAAATCCCCCATAGACTTTCATTGCCTCCCTATTTCACTTTCCAAAATCTCACATCTTTTCAAAGGGCAATAGCTCAGCAGTACCACATTTTCTAGCATTGTAGGGACCCTTGGGGGGAACATGACTGGTGAGTTTCGGGCCCCTAGGCCAAAGAGGTCATAGCCTAGGATCACAAAAAACCTGTTTATTTGGGCTATTTCAATGGTAGTGATGGTGACGTACATAAATCTCAGCCATGGCCGTTAGCAACGTCTGAATTTCACGAAATGTCTCATGCAGGTAGAAGACATATTATTAGACTTGGATTCCAAAGATGGGGTCCCTACATCTCTGCAAACCAGAGTTACAGGGGTCCAAAATTGGTAAAATCCCCCATAGACTTTCATTGCCTCCCTATTTCACTTTCCAAAATCTCACATCTTTTCAAAGGGCAATGGCTCAGCAGTACCAAATTTTCTAGCATTGTAGGGACCCTTAGGGGGATTATGACTGGTGAGTTTTGCCACTGCTGAGCCATTGCCCTTTGAAATGGTGTGAGATTTTGGAACGGTAAATAGTAGGCCCAATGAAAGCCTATGGGGGATTTTACCAATTTTGGAGCCCATTAACTCTGGTTTGCAGAGATGTAGGGACCCCATCTTTGGAATCCAAGTCTAACAATATGTCTTCTACCTGCATGAGACATTTCGTGAAATTCAGACGTTGCTAACGGCCATGGCTGAGATTTATGTACGTCACCATCACTACCATTGAAATAGCCCAAATAAACAGGTTTTTGTGACCCTAGGCTATGACCTCTTCGGCCTAGGGGCCCGAAACTCACCAGTCATGTTCCCCCTAAGGGTCCCTACAATGCTAGAAAATTTGGTACTGCTGAGCCATTGCCCTTTGAAAAGATGTGAGATTTTGGAAAGTGAAATAGGGAGGCAATGAAAGTCTATGGGGGATTTTACCAATTTTGGACCCCTGTAACTCTGGTTTGCAGAGATGTAGGGACCCCATCTTTGGAATCCAAGTCTAACAATATGTCTTCTACCTGCATGAGACATTTCGTGAAATTCAGACGTTGCTAACGGCCATGGCTGAGATTTATGTACGTCACCATCACTACCATTGAAATAGCCCAAATAAACAGGTTTTTGTGACCCTAGGCTATGACCTCTTTGGCCTAGGGGCCCGAAACTCACCAGTCATGTTCCCCCTAAGGGTCCCTACAATGCTAGAAAATTTGGTACTGCTAAGCCATTGCCCTTTGAAAAGATGTGAGATTTTGGAAAGTGAAATAGGGAGGCAATGAAAGTCTATGGGGGGTTTTACCAATTTTGGACCCCTGTAACTCTGGTTTGCAGAGATGTAGGGACCCCATCTTTGGAATCCAAGTCTAACAATATGTCTTCTACCTGCATGAGACATTTCGTGAAATTCAGACGTTGCTAACGGCCATGGCTGAGATTTATGTACGTCACCATCACTACCATTGAAATAGCCCAAATAAACAGGTTTTTGTGACCCTAGGCTATGACCTCTTCGGCCTAGGGGCCCGAAACTCACCAGTCATGTTCCCCCTAAGGGTCCCTACAATGCTAGAAAATTTACCACTGCTGATCAATTGCCCTTTGAAAAGATGTGAGATTTTGGAACTGTAAATAGGAGGCCCAATGAAAGCCTATGGGGGATTTTACCAATTTTGGACCCCTGTAACTCTAGTTTGCAGAGATGTAGGGACCCCATCTTTGGAATCCAAGTCTAACAATATGTCTTCTACCTGCATGAGACATTTCGTGAAATTCAGACGTTGCTAACAGCCATGGCTGAGATTTATGTACGTCACCATCACTACCATTGAAATAGCCCAAATAAACAGGTTTTTGTGACCCTAGGCTATGACCTCTTCAGCCTAGGACTGCATTGAACGCGACCCATGCATTGTGCGCATTCTGGACAACACCAATTACTGGGTTTATACCCATCTGGATCCACGGTACAAACACAATGTTCCAAAACTGCTTGAAGAAAGAGTCCGACAGGTCAAAATGGAAGAATACCAGCAGGCCCTTGTGGAGACTTTAAAGAGGAGATTGACATCCTCCCCCTCCTCTAGCCAGTTGTACGCCGACAGACTGACTTCCGCAAACCCAGGATGACCAGGAGGGCAGCAAACAACACAAGCCGCAGCTAGTGCCCAAAAGGGAATGGTATCGGCAGTGTCCTTGGAGTGGGAAAATTTTCTGACACCCATGCAGCAGCACACAGAACAGCAAGCGTGCAGATCCACCTCCAACACCAATCGCCTGGAGAAGATGGTCAAGGACTACATGTCAGATGGCATAGCTGTGTTGAACAATCCATCTGCACCTTTCAACTATTGGGTATCGAAGCTAGACACCTGGCACAAACTGGCAATGTACGCAATAGAGGTGCTGGCTTGCCCGGCAGCCAGCGTTATGTTGGAACGCTGTTTCAGTGCTGCCGGAGGCATCGTCACAGATCGGCGTATCCGCCTCTCCACAGAAAATGCAGACCGTCTGACTCAAATTAAAATGAATCAATCCTGGATTGGAAACGACTACGCAACACTCCCGGACCCCAACCAAGTAACATGAACAATGAACATCTGTGATGGGTTAGCGTTTCCGGTCCCTGTTTATTTAACCTCTCATCTGTATTACATTTATGACTGCATGGCGACAAAATGCAAATTGCTATCCGCACGCTTCTTGTCCTCATGCAAGGCCTGGGTTGTTGTGTCTCAAAGCGTGGCCTTCTCCTCCTGCGCCACCCTCCTCCTGTTCCATCACGTGTGCTGCTGCTGGGTTAGCGTTACCGGTCCCTTTTCCTGGAACCTCTTATATGTATTACATTTATGACTGCATGCCGACAAAAAGCATGTTACCTGTGCAAAGAAAACAGACATTTCCCGCATTTAAAAGACAGTTTTCCCTTTGAAACTTTAAAATCGATTTTCTCAAAAACTATAAGCTATTTTTGCTAAATTTTTTTTCCTCCTGTACCCACTCCCAAGGTGCACATACCCTGTAAATTTGGGGTATGTAGCATGTAAGGAGGCTTTACAAAGCACAAAAGTTCGGGTCCTCATTGACTTCCATTATGTTCGGAGTTCGGCTCGAACACCCAACATCGCGGCCATGTTCGGCCCGAACATCTAGATGTTCGCCCAACACTACACGTGACCCGTTCGGCCAATCTCAGTGCTAGCCGAACGTTCGGGGAACGTTCGGCCATGCGCTCTTAGTTCGGCCATATGGCCGAACAGTTTGGCCGAACACCATCAGGTGTTCGGCCGAACTCGAACATCACCCGAACAGGGTGATGTTCTGCAGAACCCGAACAGTGGCGAACACTGTTCGCCCAACACTAGTTGCTGCACTCTACTTTGATTTCTTATATTTCAGCAAAAATATGATTTTAAAAATTGATTACATTGTTTTGTGCTGCTCATTGCAATTTAAAGTTATGCTGCTGTCCCCTAAGCCCACTACCTGCTCAATGAACGTTTATCACATCCTCAACCATACATTTGATCAAGAAACTGTCCAAAATTGATTAAGTAGCTATCAGTCAACAAGGTGGTGGTCGCTGCTGATTTGAGGTCTGTGAGTGACGAGGCGACAGTGGCAATGGAGGTGAGGTGACATAGCACAAGCCATGCCTTTTGCAAAGCACAAATGGGGAAAGGGCCTTATAAGTATTGTAGGATTACATTGTGACCTCCTCTGAAAGACAAGAGTAGCAAGGTCTCTATACCCGGATCATTGTCTCTGTTTATACTCCGACAGGCTCTGCTTGCCCGCAATCACTCCTGGACTAGACCTTGTCAGTGATCTCTGAACCAGATATTCATCTGTACCATATGCACAGTTCGCACTCTGATGCCACGCACTCCTGACATCTTTGTGCTTGTGGCATGCACTGCATGTGAAGTCATAGAGCAGCAGATGAATATCTGATTCAAAGTTTGCCAACCTTTTGTGGTCGGGGCCTAGTCTGCAACTTATTGATTGCAAGAAACGGAGCCTGGTGGGGGGAAACAGGCACTGATCCTGGTGTAAAGACCTCACAGAAAGTATGTATGGACTTAATTTGTGCATTTTGCTCAATTTCCATCCAAAATTGATTAAAACAATTGATCAAACATACTGGAAAGATTTTCGGTAGGGTGTACCGCAGTAGTGTGTTCAACTTCCCAACGACCGACAGACCTCCGTCTGGTCTCCAACCATGTGTCTAAGCACCTCTTCAACACGCACCATTGGTCCAGGGGGTACACATTACATTGGTAAGGCCTGGGGGCTCAGCAGGAGGAGGCGGCTGCACAGATTTCCAAGAGATTTCATTCTGAAATCTATTGGGAATCTATTTGCAGTGTATATCAGCAGGGCCGGATTTGTACTCTTTTCCGCTCTAGGCCACTGTCACCAGCCACCCCCCTTCAGTATAGGTAGCCTGATGTCCCCCCTCCAGTATAGGTAGCCAGATACCCCCCAGTATAGGTAGCCAGATGACCCCCTCCCCCCTTTCCCTCCAGTATAGGTAACCTGGTGACTCCCTTAATCCCTTAAAAAGGGGGGTGGCCCTTTTAGTATAGGTAGACAGCTCACCTTCACAGTGCAGCATCTGTGTCACTCATTTCACCACTGGTCTCCAGTGCAGAAGCTTCCTCTTCCCCTCTGTCTCCAATGCTGCCCAAGTCCATAGCCGCCGGCCACAATGAAAACATGCACAGAGAGCAAGGTGGCTGCTGCACAGGTGGCTAGCACCAGAGTACCATGGCCAGGCGCTTGCCTGATCTCCCTGCATTGCAGCATTTGCAAGCTTCCAAATGCTGCACCAGTTTAGCCTACTGCTTGGGTGCCCTTGCTCTTGTGGTGCCCTAGGCCATGGCCTAGGTGGCCTTGGCCTAAATCCAGCCCTGTATGTCAGTAATAGATCCCTCTCTGATCAGATTGGATCTAAAGGTGGCCACACACGATACAATAAAATGATCCGATTTTACGCCAATTCGATAAAAAGGATCGGATCTCCCGAAAAAAGCAAAAGCTTTTTTTTCATTTGACTGAAAAATCTGATCGTATTTCCCATTTTCTTTGATATTTATCTATAATCTTTCTAAAGATTGTATGGTGTGTGTTATATTGTCAAGTTATTAATATACACACCCTAGCAATTTTATCAGTTTTCAATCATTTTTATTGTAATTGGGGAAAAATTGAACATACATGTGTGGTACATTGGTCATATTTTTGAAATGTTAAAATCAGTCAGAAAAATTGATTGCAATTCTTAAATTGAACAGATTTTTAAAAAATTGTATGGTGTGTGGCCACCTTAAAGGTGGTTATCAAGAATACAATCCCAAGGTCAACCAATCATTTCCAGTTAATCTGATCAAATTGTAAATCCTCCGTTAATGGGCACAATTATCATTTCCGATCTATTACCACAGCGATCAAATACGATCAATAGTCAATGGAATTGTATAGATTACAATCTAGAGAGGAGTGCGGTGGAAACACTAGGTAAGGTGATAAATAGTGATGAACAAACATGTTTGCCAGCGAACAGTTCCCAGCGAACACTCACTGTTCTCGTTAAATGCAAACTGTATGCTAAGTTCTTCGCATTTGTCCTATACTTTAACATAGAGCTATTTTTTGACCCTTCACCCAGGGCTGGTTGTAGACTTTTTGCTGCCTGAGGCAAACTTGTGAGGATACAATTCCCCCCCCCCCCCCACTACAATTTACTCTGCTTTATTGAATGTTCTCACATGACATGCTGCAGCTCAACACAATAGCACACTGACTGGCTGTGAGTCTGTGACAAACAACCTGCTCACCTTCAGCCGCTCCATTCTTCAATCAGGACAGCAGTGGTACCTCCTCTCTTCTGCTGTGCAAGTCAAATGAAACACTGCTGCTCTCCTACCAACCCCCCCCCCCCCTCCTCACTCACTGTCAGACTTCTCACACAGCACAACAAGCTGCTTTTCCCCAATGATGATCTCTTCACCTCGCTCTCCTCTCACTTCTCTTCCTCCTCTGACTGCATGTTGTTAGTGTAGACACAGTACAAACATGCTGCCCCTGTAATCTCTGCGCCTGATGCAAATGTTTCACCTTGCTTCATAAGAGAACTTGCTCTGCCTTCACCCATAAGTCAGGTGGTACAAGACAACCAGTTTTAGTTCCACAGTCTCCATTAGCAATTTTCCGCAGTTACATGTTAAAAAAAAAAGGCTCTGCGTAAAATAGGTATTTTGGAGGAAAACTGTTGCCATTGATTCCCCTCTGCCATGCCACTGCCCGGGTTTTTGCACAGTTTTGACACCTTTAAAAATATGCCGTAAAGGTTTTTGAAGTTTGCCTGCCATTAAAGTCAGTTGAGTTCAAAGCAAACGTTCAATTCATAACTTTTCACAAAAAAGTTTGTTCATCCATCACTAGTGACAAAGAAACTGACACGGCAAGGAGTTTATAATCATGCAACAAGACTGGTCATGAAACTGCTACGTTCTAAGCAAAATGGTAATATATTTACAATATTTTTCATTTATCTTAATTGCAGATAATGTTTTAATGTTTCAAATAGAATTTATATTTTGGTGATTGAAATTACATCTTTAGTCTGCTACAAGCATCAGCTAGAAATAAGATATTATGCCTAGTACACACCATACACTTTTCTGTAAGATTTTCTGTTAGATTTACCTGATTTACACAAAATCTAACAGTAAAATCTAACAGAAAATTGTATGGTGTGTACTAGGCATAAAACATAATTAAACCTGCTAATGTGATGCTTTGTCTGCCCATTCAGCCATGTAAACATTTGTTATGTGTATGTCAATGTTTGTGTTCTCTTGCGTTCAAGACACAGGCAAAGATATATGTATGTTGGTATAGTTACAAAACAAAATTATATACATCTGAACTTTGCTTACGCATTGAATTCTGTTTTTGTCATACCATTTTTCTATTTTATGTATATATAATGTTTAGAATACCTAGGTCAAGAGGTTGCATGTGGCTGCAATACAAGGATAAAACAATGTATGACTAGTATAAATTGCAAAGCAGTAACGTGTGACAGTCCAATCAATACATTCCTTATTTTACAAAACGGCCAATAAGTGCCACGACCTGTCTGCCTACAAATAATTTTATTTCCTTTTCATAAATTTCCTATCTCTCCCTTGCCTGACCCCAACCTTGACATTTCCCAATGCCCTTTCCATTGAAGTTTGTAACTTTATTTTTCAGTGACTTGGCCTCTTGTAGCACTGACAAAGCAAAGCTAAAAACCAAGGATTTAACGTCTTACTGGTTTGCATATTCTCTCTTCTTTGCTGCCACCCAGTGGTGATAAGCTTAATAGCAGATCAGATTTAGGTAGAGTACCAATTACCCCGTATCATCTTAATTACTGCATTTAAAATGCAATCAATATGCTTTTTAAATAGATGTCTAAGGCATTATCACACTCTTTACCTTATTAAACTTATTTATTCAAATAAGCAATTATAGTAACCGTCAATAGCAAAAAATGCCTATTCAGTTCAACAATTTAACAATATATTTGCAAAAAAACATAGTTTAAATATTCATCAAATACAGAACATTATAAAAATAACACTTGGCTGTCTCAGTTTATGAAATAATGGGATTAAAGACATTTTGCAGCAAATTAAACATAGGACCTTACAGATCTGCTTTATTCATTCACCTGTTTGAACCACTTTCATGGATTTCATACACAGAAAAAAAAACAGAATAAAAACTCAAAAAACAAAAAATGACATAATGCATTAATAGTTATCAGCAAAACAAAGACGAGAGAAGGAAGAGAAACACAGTAAAGATTATAAGAACTTGGATAGTTAACATTTTGAACAAATTATACTCATGAAAAATGAGTTTGCCTCAAATATTGGAATTATTCTAATTATGATAAGCCTCTCTTGATACTATTCTACTAGGGATTGATGAGCTAATTAAAGTGTCCAGTGTAAATAAAACTTGTCACAGGAACCTACGTGTGAATTATTTCTTCACTTACCAGTGTTATATTAATAGTTTGTAATCACAGGGTTTATGAGGGAGCGTGAAGGATTTTTCAGAGATATGGAGTGTGACTCTCAGCAGCGTTAAGTAATAATGGAGTAAGGACTTATTATAGTTACTTAGAGACTACTTATTATGTTTACATTAGACTTATTAGTCTTGGTGGAATACAATTATCCATGAATCTTGAAGAAATGCAAAATGTAAAATCTTGTTAGTGGTAATTCCACCAAGTAATGCATTTCAGGCTTCTCCACAACATTAATAAATTAGTTCCGATGTTTCCACATAACCTTCAACATAGAGGAACACTGAAAGGATACCCAAACTGACATGTGACATGATGAGATGGACATGTGTATGTACAGTGCCTAGCACACAAATAACTATGCTGTGTTCCTTTTTTTCTTTCTCTGCCTGAAAGAGTTAAATATCAGGTATGTAAGTATCTGACTCAGTCCTGACTCAGACAGGAAGTGACTACAGTGTGACCCTCACTGATAAGAAATTCCCCTCTTTTTTACCTCTTTCTTGCTCTCAGAAGCTATTTTCTGCTAGGAAAGTGTTTTAAAGTTGGAATTTCTTATCAGTGAGGGTCACACTGTAGTCACTTCCTGTCTGAGTCAGCCATTTACATACCTGATATTTAACTCTTTCAGGCAGAGAAAGAAAAAAAGGAACACAGCATAGTTATTTTTGTGCTAGGCACTGTACATACACATGTCTATCTCATCATGTCACATGTCACCTCAGGTACCCTTGAAGTATCTTGTAGAGAGAGGGAGATAGACATGCGTGAGAAAGCATTTAGCATGACCAACCAGGGGAGCTGGTAAATAGATGCTGGTGGCATATTAATGTAGTGGATAACGTTATGACCTTGCAGTGCTATGGACCCTGGTTCAAATGGGCCAGGACTTTATCTGCACAAAGCTTGTATGCGCTCCCTGTATTTGCACAGCTTTATTCTAGGCACTCTGGTTTCTTCCTACATCAACAAAACATACAGATACATAACTGGTCCCTCTCAAAATTGACCTTAGTCTGTGGCAGAGACATGAGACTATAATCCAGCACACAGGGATTTGGTCCCTCGGGCAACTGTGTGGCGCAGAGGCTGTACAGATGCATTGCTAGCCTCCAGGCTATTGCTCTGCAGACGGGAGGAGGACTGACAGAGCAGCACACAAGATGCATCACGGAGCAGTCAGGGTGTGTGGAGAGAACAATTCCCTCAGCCAGTGCTCGGCCTGGTTAATTCGCTAGACGGACCTCTCCCTAATGCATTAAGAGGCATCAGGGACCATTGTACACATGCTAGATTCTCAGCAAAGGTGGCTGTTCCCGGCCGCCTCACATGAGTTTAATCTAGCCTGTGTACATAGCTAAAAAAAGAACTGCAGTGACAATAACGTAATGAATAAAATTGCATTTTTTACAATATTAATTTATAAACCATTTGCTCAGTTTTTGCTTATCATAAATTTGCCTATTTCCTCACTCTAGTTTATAATATGAAATGTATCACAGGTGACTAATTATTGGCAGGTGATCTCTGTGGATTTTACTGAGAGTTCTATGCACAGAGGCAGATACTGCTTGGCAGTTGGAAACAACCGTTTTTCCAACAATGTAACAAGGTTCACACACAGGAACTGTCAGGATCATGGTCATAACATTACACTGTGGGAGGGGTTTCACCAGAAGATCAGCCATACAGACCCCCTGATGGTCCATTCAAGAAAAGATTTCTAGTGTTTAATCCTGGGTTAATGTTCCTCTTGAAGAAAATGGTGGAGACTAGATTTGGTTGTGTGGAAAATGTCAGCATTAGATAAATACATAACAATAATAAATACGCCCAATTCCCATGCTCAGAGTATCATGAACATATTATAGAAGGTATGTAAAGTCTGTGATTGTTATGAGGGGGGCATTAGGGCTATATTTGTTGTGAAAGAGCCTTTAGCTAAAGGTCTGTACCATAATGCCTTATACTTACGAGGAACATTTCTGGCCTGTCGCTGGCACACGGGAGCGTGTGCGCGACAGGCTGGTGACAGCTCGTCGCCAGGTCCCTCCGCATACACACGTCGGAGGGACCTGGCAACTGATGCGGCGGAAGCTGTCACTGTTGCTCCTCCCCCCGCCGGAAGCCCAATGTATTCCTTTCTTGTTGCTGTCGCTAGTCCGCATACCCACACGGACTAGCGACAGTTGCGGCGGAGTTGCGGCGGCAACTATCGCCAGGCGGTTGAGCGGTTCAATCGCCTGGCGACATCAGCGACGAGCGACAGTTCGTGGTGCGCGCCCGTGCAACGGCTCATACTCACCGCAACATGCACGCGCCGCGTGTTGCGGCGACAATTGCAGCCCGTGAGTATGGGCCATTAGTGTCACACATAAGAATCTACATAATTCCTGCTGGCAGCAGTGCATGGAACAAGTTCTGTACAAACAGATTGTCCCGGTAAATCAGAGTAAAGGTACGTACACACGCACTACTACAGAGAACAACGGGTCCGTCAGACCCTCCCGCTGGGCGGTCGTTCTCCCGACAGTAGTGCGTGTGTACAGTCTGTCTGCTGACTGATAAGGCTGTGTATGAACGATCCGCTCAGCGAACAGAAGGTGACTTGGAAAACCGGAAATCCTGTCTTTTAGTAGAACTGACAGAAGAGCGAAGTTGGAGCTGGCAAGTCACTGTATAATCAGCACACCTGCCAGCAGTTGTCATTTGCTAATATAAATTTCTGATTAGCAATTAGAAGAATTTGTCCACATTGCTACAATTCAAAAAATGAATGTACTTTGTTTTATCTGTTCTGTTGTTTCAGACTTTACCAAACTTGTGTTGGATTGTCTTGGAAAGCCTCCATAGATAACTGAATCAGAGGTGACACAGCCTGAAGATCATGAGGAACGTTATTCACAACAAATCATAACATCATTAACCTTTTACAATAGGTAAACAGATATTTCAGAAGAAATTACCTTAATGAGTAAAATTGCTTATTTTTTACAATGTTTATTTGAAGATTTGATCAGTGTTTGCCTTGCCTATTGTAAAATCTTTCTCTCCCTGATTTACATTCTGAGATGTATCACTGGTGATGACATTTTTAGTTCTGCCAGGTTCCTTACTGAGAGTTCTATACACGGAGGGAGATATTGCTTGCTTGACAGTTTGAAAAATACATTATATCCCACAATGCATCAATGTTCACAGACAGCAACCTGTCAGGACCTTGGTCATGACATTATAGTGTGGGAGAGGTTTCACCACAAAATCAGCCATACAGAACACCCAGATGATCTATTTGAGAAACGGTAAAGATTTCTCATGGGGAAGGAGGTATCAGTTACTGATTGGAATGAATTTCAATCCTTGGTTAAAGTTCCTCCTTAAAGAGTAAAGCCAGCATGTATATGAAAAGCTGACTAGACAAGAGGCTACTCACACATGAAATATTCAGCTGGGCTACAGAGGGACTGGTAGTGCCAATATGCATGAAAAAAAAACAAATAAAACTGATGAATGGCTCATGTATTTTAGTTTTGTGGGACATATCTGGTTGTTTCCTGCAGAGCAGAGCCTTCCCATGTTACTTTATAAAATGTATTCTTAAAAGTTACACTTCAGTTTTGTTAAAGTCTATTTCCAGCTGAAGATTTACATATCTCACCTGATAGTTTAGTAATCAGAGTGCCTCACTGTTACTTATTTGTATTAATGAGGCGTTTCAATTCTGAGTTGGGATTTTAGAAACAAAAATCCCTTCAAGGTCAGCTGCATACATCGCAAGTAGCTTAGCAAACATCATTTTACTTCAGTGGGTTTCTGACAGGAACTTCTAAACGAGTCAGTCGGCATTCTTTAGTCACTTCATGATTGCGAATATTCACATTTTGTATCATCAAAGATAAAAGGCTTAACCCGGTAAAACTTAGGACAATACTGGGGAAGCAGAACTTCTACATATATTTCTGAAAAGCATAGACAACATTTAAATAAGGGGCCTGATGCATTAAAGTACAGTAAAGTTGCACTAAAGATTATGGTAATGTTTGTGGAGCTAAGGGTTAATGGACAGTGTGGTGGTAGAAAGGGTATGGCAGCTTTATCGTATTTTACTGCATCACGACCAAAATCTCAGAAATCTTGTACACAGTTTACAGTTTTCATAAATCCAGGAATCAACATTTAAAAAAAAAATGATGTCATTTATTTAATTTTGTTACGTAAAAAGATACAAACTAAACAGTAACCCCAACTAGAGGCCAGGAATAAAACTTTGTATTTTTTATCTCTGTCAAAAGTAACAGCTGGCTGCTGAAACGGAAGGATCGTTTTAAATTACATTTTAAACATCTTGTTTACCGGCTATAGTGTATATTAAAGACAATTTTTAGATGAAATTTATGTTTTCCATTAAAAGTAAAGAAATTATTTTCTCAATACGATCTTAACTTTTATAGTTTACACAAGTAGGCTTACTGCCATCTTGTGGTGGTAATAATACATGCACTGAATAAAATACTAAGGTAAAAAGGAACATTCACAAATGAATGTATAATACCTATGTACGTTACGGACAGACACCTCAGGTTTTGCCAGCTTTTCAGCAGACAGCATGTTGGCAGGCAGTGACAGTCATGCATGACCAGCTTGAGTGAGCAGCATGTACTGTCCTATGGAGACAGAAGAGGGAAAAGCAAGAGGGATGTGAGGACAATTCAGTAAGATGAAAATATCCAGGCAGGCTGATTGTTTATCCCGGCATTAAGTCAACCACAGAATGCCAGGATCAGAGATGAATTTGCAGACACCAAATTCATAGCAGAAATGATCGTGAATGATACCATCTTTACCTCTGTGGCCTTTCCTTCATCTGTATTAAAGCACAGAAACACTCAAGAGGCTGGACTTGATGGACGTCTCTTTTCAACCAAGATAATTATGTAACTATTGCAGCTGTCAGAAGTTTGATATCTGTACGTACATTTAAATCTAAATATACCTAAATGGAACTTTGAAGGAGGAAAGCTGTCAGTGTTTCTAAAACACAACTAAGTCTATCTAAATTATTATCTTACAACAATAATGCCAATCAATTCTGAGAGGGACTGAACAAAAGTATATTCACTTACAATGATCAAACAAATCACTAATGCTACCTGCTTAATGTTGCGTAGGTCAGCCCCTGTGCCACCAAAACTGCTCCAAATCATTGAGGCATGGTATTCACAAGACCTTAGGAGGAGTCCTGTTGGGATTTGCACTAAAACACTGACAGCAGAACCTTTAAGTCCAGCTAGTTGTCGACTGGGACCTCCATTGATCGAACGTGTTCTTACAACATATTCCACAGGCCGTGGCATAGCTAAGAAGCTTTGGGCCTCAGTGTATGTTTTACATTGGGCCCTCATGAAACATTCTATACATAACAATTCATAACGCAACAAAACCTGACCGAGGCTGCACTAAGCAATTATAAGGAGTGCAATAAAAATTGTAAAAAAGAAATTAGGCAGGCAAAGATTGAAGCTGAAAAACAAATCGCTAAGGATATCAAATCTAACCCAAAAAAGTTTTACAAGTACATTAACTCTAAAAAAAGAAAGGTTGACTGTATTGGACTTCTAAAGGATGAGGATGGGAACTCAATGGTGGATGACCAAGGTAAGGCAGAGTTATTAAATGCTTTCTTTGCTTCTGTCTTCACAAAAGAAACAGCACTGTTGCAAACTACAGAGGCGGAAGAGTCTCAATCTTCTAACTGTATTATTAAATATTTAACGCAGGAAGAAGTGAAGGCAAGACTAAATAAATTAAAAATAGACAAGGCACCTGGCCCGGATGGCATGCATCCTCGGGTCCTAAGGGAATTAAGTTCAGTTATAGATAAACCCCTTTATCTTATCTTTTGTGACTCTCTTGCAACTGGCAGAGTCCCAGTGGATTGGCGTACAGCCCACGTTTTCCCATTATTTAAGAAGGGCAAAAAATCTGATCCAGGAAATTATAGACCTGTAAGTTTAACATCAGTTGTATGCAAACTATTTGAGGGGTTACTAAGAGATACTATACATGACTTCATTGTAGAAAATAATCTTATTTCTCAGCATCAACATGGGTTTACTAAAGACAGGTCCTGTTTGACTAACATGCTCAGCTTTTATGAGGTAGTGAATGCTAATATGGATATTGGGAATGCTGTAGATGTGATATACTTGGACTTTGCAAAGGCCTTCGACACTGTTCCCCACAAAAGTCTGGTGCAAAAGTTGAGGATGCAAGGACTGGGGAAGAGTCTGTGTTCATGGATAGGGAACTGGCTAATGGACAGAAAACAAAGAGTTGTGGTCAATGGATCGTTCTCAAAATGGGAGACTGTTAGCAGTGGGGTCCCACAGGGGTCTGTTCTGGGTCCAGTGCTCTTCAATTTATTTATTAATGACCTAGTAGATGCAGTAGTGAGCAATGTTGCTATTTTTGCAGATGACACAAAATTGTGCAGAATAATCAAATCTCAGGAAGATAGTGTCATATTGCAACAGGATCTGGATAGGATGGCTATATGGGCACATACATGGCAGATGAAATTCAATGTTGACAAATGTAAGGTCATGCATTTTGGACGTACTAATGGTCTAGCACCATACAAAATAAACAGAGGTGCCACGCCAGTATAGATCACTGCTTGGTTGCTCCTGCTTATAATTGTTTTTTGCCTGAGGAAGCGGGCTTGTGTCCCGTGAAACGCGTTGCAAACTGTGTTTTTCATTTTTGGAGTACTAAATTGATTAAATTTGTTTTTACCATATAAAGTGGTCTTTTTGTTGCTTGTAGGGTGGACAAGTCCACCATTGCCACCCACAATTTTACTTGTTTTTAATTGGCACTATTTTTATCCTATTTGGCGCCTCTGTATTTTCATTTACGCTATTATCCACCTGGTGGATGGGTGAGGAAACCCCTTCTTTTTTCACAGAGAGCGACTTCTTAACCTGAGCGGGGACAGGTCTAATCTCCCCGTCTGCAATTCAAGTGGTTGCCTGTTTCCGGCAACCCACACTTGTGAGTATAATCTACTATTATTATTCTCTACACCATTTGATCTACAATAATACACTATTGGGGGCTCTCGATTGTTCCCTTTTTCTCTCTCTCTATACAAAATAAATGGGATACAGTTGGGGACATCAAACTTGGAGAAGGACTTAGGAGTACTCATTGACAACAAGTTAAATAATCGTACTCAATGCCAAGCAGCTGCAGCTAAAGCTAACAAAATTTTGGGATGCATTAAAAGGGAAATAAAAACTCGAGATGCTAGCATAATATTGCCCCTGTTTAACTCTCTAGTAAGGCCACATCTGGAATATGGAATTCAGTTCTGGGCACCACATTACAAAAAAGATATTGCAGTTTTAGAGCAGGTGCAGAGACGAGCAACAAAATTGATGCATGGGATGGAAGGTCTCACTTATCGAGAAAGGTTAGATAAACTGGGTCTAGAGAAAAGACGCCTTAGAGGGGATCTAATTAACATGTATAAATACATCAGAGGGCAATATAATACCTTGGCGGATGAGCTTTTTGTCCTTAGGCCTTCTCAAAGGACTAGAGGACATGATCTGCGCATGGAGGAAAAACGTTTTAGCCATTTATTTAGGAAAGGGTTCTTTACAGTTAGAGTGATTAAGATGTGGAATGTATTGCCACAGAAAGTCGTTATGGCAAACTCTATACCTGCATTTAAAGGGGGCTTAGATGCTTTCCTTGCGTTGAAAGACATCCATGGCTACAATTACTAGGTAATGCCTAATGTTGTTGATCCAGGGATTTTATCTGATTGCCATCTGGAGTCGGGAAGGAATTTTTCCCTTTAGGGGCTAATTGGACCATGCCTTGTAAGGGTTTTTTCGCCTTCCTCTGGATCAACAGGGATATGTGAGGGAGCAGGCTGGTGTTGTACTTTATACTGGTTGAACTCGATGGACGTATGTCTTTTTTCAACCAAAATAACTATGTAACTATGTAACTATGTACCGTATGAGAGGTGAAAGCATAAAGCAGGAGGGGAAAAGTTTGTAAAGGATTACCATTATTTAAAGCATAAATAGATGTGATCATTATCAGCATAGCACCATTGAAGAGCTAATACTGTGGTTGAGGGAGGGCCCCTAGTGGGCCCCTCTGGTCCAGGAGCCCTGGTGTGGTCACAACCTCTGCATCCCCTAGTGTTCAAACACATTAAGATCTTGAGGATTTGGAGACAAAACAAACTATGAAGCTTCATGAATCTTCAGAACAAGGCCAAGCCATCTTCTTTCATTGCTCCATGGTTCATTGTTAATGCTTTCAGCAGTGTGCAGCAGAGGCAGCATGGGCACTATGACTGGTTTGCCACAACACAGTCCCACATACAGTCAGCTATGATGCACTGTGTATTTTTCTCATGGTCAGCATTACGTTTTTCACCAAATTGTGCTACATTTCCTATTCTGGTGAGGTCAAGCAGGGGAGCTTGCCCTTACTAGCCTTGTGAATTCATGATCATGTTGCCAGTTAACTGGTTTTCCATCCTGTATCACTACTGAGTCTGTCCATGTTGTTTCTGGAACAGCTGCATTTAAATTGATTGGGGGGGAATTTAATGGGGAATAGAGATGTCGCGAACGGTTCGCCTGCGAACGGTTCCAGGCGAACTTTGGGGGTTCGCGTTCGCCTGCACCAGGCGAACTTTTGCGAAAGTTCGATTCGCCCCATAATGCACTATGAGGGTCAACTTTGACCCTATGCATCACAGTCAGCAGGCACATTGTAGCCATTCAGGCTACACTAAGCCCTGGAGCCCCACCCCCCCTTATGTAAGGCAGGTTTGCCGGCCATTACACTCACTCGTGTGCCTGCTAGAGACAGACTAGGGACAGCTGCTGCAGACTTGTTCTCCTGGGGAAAGATTAGTTAGGTTTTTGGCTGCTTAGGTTGCTCCTGGCTGATTATTATTGCTTTTATAGCACCCCTCAACAGCTCTTTTCAGAGCTCATCCTGTACTTTTTTTTTCTGTGTGTCAAACTGACACTTTTGTTGCATGCACAGCCTTGCTAATTGATAGTGTGTGTGCCACTGCCAGCAGCCCAGCACATTCAGTGACTACCTGTGTGTGTGACAGGGAGCTGCACATTGTACTACCCAGTACTGCATATACCCAGTACCTGTTGTGTTTACTTAACCCACCTTATCACTGCATATACCTAGCTTTGTGTTGAGTGAACCCGGCTCACTGCCTCTGAGTACCTTTACTGTTTAGTGAACCCAGCTCACTGCATCCAACTACCTGTTGTGTTGAGTGAATCCACCTCACTGCATCTAAATACCTTTACTGTTCAGTGAACCCAGCTCACCGCATCCAACTACCTCTTGTGTTGAGTGAACCCACCTCACTGCATCTAAGTACCTTTACTGTTCAGTGAACCCAGCTCACTGCATCTTACTACCTGTTGTGTTCAGTGAACCCAGCTCACTGCATCTAAGTACCTTTACTGTTCAGTGAACCCACCTCACTGCATCTAACTACTAGTTGTGTTGAGTGAACCCACCTCACTGCATCTAAGTACCTTTACTGTTCAGTGAACCCAGCTCACTGCATCTTACTACCTGTTGTGTTCAGTGAACCCAGCTCACTGCATCTAAGTACCTTTACTGTTCAGTGAACCCACCTCACTGCATCTAACTACCTGTTGTGTTCAGTGAACCCAGCTTACTGCATATACCTAGCATCCCCCCGAGATGGACAAAATGGACAAACCAGGTAGAGGAAGAGGTAGAGGCAGACCCAGAGGTAGGCCACCAGGCACTGGCAGGTCTGTGCGAGGTGGTGTTGCTGTGATTTCGTGCGGACCTGTCCCAAAATACAGTGCTCAGAAGAAGGCACGTGTCATCACTTCCCAAAATTGTGGGAACGTGGTTGAGTATTTAACACAGAACACCTCATCTCCCGCAGCCACCAGCGCTACAACAAGCACCACATCCGCTGCATTTGACACTTCGCAGGAGTTATTTGGTGATGGTGGTGAAATCACTGATTCACAGCCACTACTGCAACAACAAGAAGAAGGCGCAGGTACACCACCTCATACTTCTGAGTTAGGTGGCCATAGTATGGACGTAACGTGTGAGGAGGGGGATGATGAACCACCTGAAGTTGGTGCAGTTGAGGAGGTGTCTGAGGAAAGCGAAGCTGGGCAGGAGGATTATGATGACGATTATACGGATGCCACGTATGTTCCCGGTAGAGGAGATGACCGGGGGACAGTTCAGAGGGGGAGTCAGAGAGGAGTAGGAGGAGACGACTCCATGATAGAAGCAGAGGGAGCTCGTCCTCAGAAACAGCTGGGGGCAGTGTCCGGTGCCATGTATCGCCAGCTATGGACAGCCAGCCAACATGCCCTTCAACGTCAGCTGCTGATGCCACCGTAGCGCCATCCCCTCAGGGGGGCTCAGCGGTTTGGAAATTTTTTAACATGTGTGTCTCAGAACGGAGCAAAGCCATCTGTTGTCTCTGCCAGCAAAAATTAAGCCATGGAAAGGCCGACTCTCACATAGGGACAAGTGCCTTACGAAAGCACCTGGAGAGAAGGCACAAACAGCAATGGCAAGAACACCTGAGGAAAAGCAGCACACAAAAGACAAGCCACCCTCCTTCTCCTCTTCCTACTTCAGGTGCATTGTCTTCATCCGCTTTCTCCCTTACACCTTCACAGCCACCCTCCTCCACGCCGCCTCTTCCCTTCAGCGGTTCCTTCTCCTCTGCCCACAGCAGTACCCAGCTGTCCGTGAAGGAAGTATTTGAGCATAAGAAGCAAATGTCTGCCAGTCACCCTCTTCCCCGGTGTCTGACAGCTGGCGTGGCGGAACTATTAGCTCACCAGCTATTACCATATAAGCTGGTGGAGTCGGAGGCTTTCCGTAAGTTTGTGGCCATTGGTACACCGCAGTGGAAGATACCAGGCCGCAATTATTTTTCAAAAAAGGCCATACCCAAACTGTACCGTGCAGTTGAGAGGCAAGTGGTGTCATCTATTGCGAAGAGCGTTGAGTCAAGGGTCCACCTGACCACGGATGCCTGGTCTGCCAAGCACGGGCAGGGCCACTACATTACATACACAGCCCATTGGGTCAACCTGGTGACCGATGGCAGCAAGCAGGGAGTGCGTGGCTGCGCAGCGGACGACTTGTCACACCTCAACGGCTTGCAGGCAGGCCTCCAGCCACCTCCTCTACACCTGCTACCACCTCTTCGCTGTCGTCATCCTCCTCCTCCTCCTTGGCTGGTGCCGCAATCTCCTCTCCAGCTACACAGCCCCAGCACCCCAGGGCCTATGCTGCATGCCAGGTACGACGGTGTCACGCAGTGTTAGACATGTCTTGCCTGAAAGCGGAGAGTCACACTGGAGCAGCTCTCCTGGCTACTCTTAACAAACAGGTGGAGCAATGGCTGACCCCGCACAAGCTTGAGATCGGCAACGTGGTGTGTGACAACAGCAGCAATCTCATTGCTGCGTTGAATTTGGGAAAGCTGACACACATACCCTGCATGGCACATGTGCTGAATCTGGTCGTGCAAAGATTTGTGTCAAAGTACCCAGGCTTAGAGGACGTCCTGAAGCAGGCCAGGAAGTTGTGTGGGCATTTCAGGCTCTCTTACAAGGCCATGGCACGCTTTGCGGACATTCAGCGTAGAAACAACTTGCCGGTGAGACGCCTGATTTGCGATAGCCCGACTCGCTGGAATTCCACCCTGCTGATGTTCTCTCACCTGCTAGACCAGGAGAAAGCCGTCACCCAGTACCTGTATAATTACAGTACAAGGACACAATCTGGGAGGATGGGGATGTTGTGGCCCAACAACTGTACACTGATGTGAAATGCATGCAGGGTTATGGAGCCCTTTGAGGAGGTGACCAAACTGGTGAGTCGCGCTGAGGGCACCATCAGCGACTTGATCCCCTACGCCTACTTCCTGGAGCATGCTGTGCGTAGAGTGGTGGGTACAGCTGTGGAGGAGCGTGAACAAGAACAGTTACGGCAGCAGGAGTCGTGAGAGCGATTTACATCCGAACCCGATGTTTCCACAACACCTGCGGCAGCACAGAGGGGGGAGGAGGAGGGGGAGGAGGAAGAAGAGGAGTCGTGTGGGGAAGGAGAGGAGTCAGACTCTGATGATGGTGATGAGGAAGGTGTTTCTGTGGAGAAGGAAGAGGCGGCGGAAGAAGAACAACCGCGGCAGCCGTCACAGGGGGCTTCTGCTGCTCCACGTTCCCGTGGTATTGTTCGTGGCTGGGGGGAGGAAGAGGAGTTGCGTCCCATCACTGAGGAAGAGCAGGAGGAGATGGAGAGTATGTCTGCATCCAGCTTTGTGCAGATGTCCTCTTTCATGTTGTCCAGCCTGTTGAGGGATTTAAGGCGAATGACCTGTACTGGGTGGCCACGCTACTAGACCCTCGGTACAGGCACAAAGTTGCGGACCTGTTACCAACTCAACAGAAGGCGGAAAGGATGCAGCACTTGCAGAACAAGCTGTTGATGATGCTTTACAATGCGTTTAAGGATGATGTGGCTGCACAACGCAATCAAGGTACCACTGGCAGTAACCCTCCTCCTCCCAAGTCCACGCAGGCAAGGACAGGACGCTCCAGCAATCTCAGGGTGATGTCGGACATGCGGACATTCTTTAGTCCAACTCCTTGCCATAGTCCTTCCGGATCCGCCCTCCACCAACGCCTGGACCGGCAGGTAGCCGACTACCTGGCCTTGAGTGTGGATGTAGACACTGCGAAAAACCAACGATGAACCCTTGGACTACTGGTTGTGCAGGCTTGACCTGTGGCCAGAGCTGTCCCAATTTGCCATACAACTTCTCTCTTGCCCTGCCGCAAGCGTCCTGTCAGAAAGGACCTTCAGTGCAGCTGGAGGCATAGTTACTGAGAAGAGAAGTCGCCTAAGTCACGACAGTGTTCAGTACCTGACCTTTATCAAAATGAATGAGGAATGGATCACGGAGGGCTACTGCATGACCGAAGACTAAGTCAGTCCCCACACACAGCATCTCTGCCTGCAGGCTGCTTGCCTTCTCCGCCACCACCAACAGGGTCCAGGACTCTAGGCAGATTCCTGAATTTTTAAGGCCGCTGCTAGCAGCGGCCACTACACTAATTTTTCTGGTGCGTGTACGTGCCTGCCTAATTTTTCTGGCTGCACTGCGGGCGGCTGCAACAAATAAACAAAAGGCATGTACATGTGCCCATCCCCCTTCATGATCATTACCTTGCCGCGGTGAAGGGGCTTGCGTATCACAAGGAAGCAATGACCACCGGCTATTTGAGTGTCTCGGGTGGGGGTGGCACACAAAAGATAATAAGGTCGTTTCTTCATTGTGGTCAGACCAAATTTGATCAGCTGGACAGTCACTGTTGTTCTATCATTGAGCTACCACAGCCTGGCGACCATATGGGCTTGAAAAACGCCACGGCCTACACTCTGGCCACGGTGCGCACCAGTCCAGCACGGCCGTCACTACACAAACAGCTGTTTGCGGTGCGTTACACAGTGAGTTTGGTGTGTCAGTGTGAAGCAGAACTCTAATTACACTCCCTGATTGATGTATACCCATGCAAGATGTTTGAAAGCACTTTAGGCCTGCAATTTAGCATTCAATGTGATTTCTGCCCTTAAAACGCTGCTTTGTGTCAAATCCAGATTTTTCCCCGGGACTTTGGGCATGTATCCCACTCCGCCATGCCCCCCTCCAGGTGTTAGACCCCTTGAAACATCTTTTCCATCACTTTTGTGGCCAGCATAATATTTTCTATTTTTCAAAGTTCGCCTCCCCATTGAAGTCTATTGCGGTTTGCGAACTTTTCCGCGAACCAAACCTTCCGCGAAGGTTCGCGAACGGGGTTCGCGAACCGAAAATCGGAGGTTCGCGACATCTCTAATGGGAAATGCCTACAGTATCAACATTTCATAATAGGCTCATATTTGATACTCCGGACGGGAAGGCATGTCAAGCACATTGTTGTTTTGAAGTTGTATCTAAATAGTTGTATTGAAGTTGTTATTGCTCTTTTAGCTGTGCATATGTGGCTTTTCTTACGTGGGAAGAATGTTAAAAGACCACTGTCATGGAAAATTGTAAAATTCAAAACACATATTTATAAGATGCACATTTCTAAGTGCAGTAAAATGCACTCTAAATTACTTTTCTCCTGTGTTGCTGTCACTTACAGTAGACAGTAAAATTCTGACAGATATGACAGGGTTTGGACTAGTCCATGTCCTCACAAGGGATTCTCAGCAGTTTCTTTATTCTTTACAAAAGCACTCAATGGAAATAATCTCTATAAATATTGCTAGCCTCCCTTCTTACCTGTATGCTAATTTGGCAGATGGACTGAGCAACTGCTATTTAGCAAATACTTTTGAAAATAAAGAAAACCCTGAGAATTGCCCACAATGAGATGGACTAGTCCAAAACCTTTTAGCTGTAAATGACAGGAACATTGAAGAGACTTAATTTATAGAGCATTATACTCTGGAACTCAAAGCACCAGAGCTGCAGCCACTAGGGCACACTCAGTAGGCAGTAGCAGGGTTAGGGAGTCTTGTCCAAAGTCTTCTTACTGAATAGGTGCTGGCTTACTGAACAGGAAGAGACAATATTTCAACCCTAACAATTTCACTATTCAGCCAAGGTTCTGGGTTATTCCTACTCTATCTTTTCAGCATGAATTGCCTAACACAGGAAGGTGTGCAGGCACGTAAGATCAAGATTGACAATGCACTTAGCCCAGATGGCTTCCACCCCTGGGTATTAAAGGAGAGGAGTTATTGCTAAGCCAATTTATACACCCAGAGAGGAACAGAAAGCCCCCAAAACTGTTTGATATCTTGTTTTGCACAATGATCATCTTCTTTCTTTTTTCTTTTTTTTAATATTATTTCACTATAACACTTATGCATTTCTTCATAACTGAACCCGGGTTCAATCACACATCATTTTGAACCTCTGATGTTGACAGTACATTGTAGTTGGGCAATATAATTATAATAGGTTACTATGTCATGGCAAAGATTTTTTTTTTTTTATTATGTGCGCTTTTAATTGTATTGTACCATCGTAAAGTATTGAATTAGCATTGATCATCCCCCTGTGTCCCTGCATACACTCCTGTCCCTATGCATTTGCGCTACTGCGCATGTGCCGCACGGACAGCCGCTGGGACAGAACAGAAGCAGGACAGGCCAGGGGGCTGAACAGGCGACCATGTGTGCACGCATGCGGGGGGCGTGTGCGGTAGGCGGGCACGGAATGCGCAGCAGATGGGATGTGCGCTGACATGTGGCGGCGTCGACAGACCTAGAGCTCGTTTTTAAATGGGTTTAGGTCAACTAGTTTTATAATAAACAGCCTGTACATGGTGCTGTTTTTGGGGGGCTTTCTGCTCTTCTTTGGATATATATTTGTTTGTAGCTCTAGCACACTCTTCATACGCCAGGGTGCAGACACTATATTTGTTTGATAAGTCAACGTCTCTTATTTTCTGTGTCAGTAGCTGAGCTGTGTTTGTACAGCGATCTTTCTGAAACTTTCATCCAAAATGATTGTTTCAGCTAACAATGTTCCAAATCCATTGCTTTACTTTTGTATTTTAGTATGAGTTAGGTACTACTGATTCTAACAGCTAATAAAAGAAAAGAGCTGATCTGGTGGAGACATATATAAGCAGAGATAAGCTCAGTGAAAGAAAAGATATTTTGTATTGCCGGGACTTTCATTCCCCATGTATGGAAAATAGAGTGGTTTAGTGATATATTGATAGTTATCTATGCATATGCAAATAACACTCTAAGGGAACACTCCATGTAAAGCTGCATTCTCACTAGCGCTGAATCACGTGCGGCGGGTCAGAGCGGAGAGTGTAGTGTCCGCT
Source organism: Hyperolius riggenbachi (assembly GCF_040937935.1). Classification (NCBI taxonomy): domain Eukaryota; kingdom Metazoa; phylum Chordata; class Amphibia; order Anura; family Hyperoliidae; genus Hyperolius; species Hyperolius riggenbachi. The sequence continues at coordinate 242,391,133 of NC_090647.1, read as the reverse complement.
CTGATGGTCCCCTGTGGTCCTGCTGGAGCCTGGGGCAGATGTGTTACCATCACAGGCTATATAAGGAATGTATCCGCCTGCCCGAGATTATTGCAGACTGCACAGAAGAACCGCTCATTTATCGCAATGGATACCACTGATCCGCTGCAATGTGCCAAGTGTGAACAGCTCCGATTTACATAAAATAGAAGCAGTTCACTGTCAGTTTTGCTGTGCAGTAAAAAGGCCCAAAATGTCAGTTTTTCTGTCAAGTGGGAACACAGCCTGAAGAGAGCAACTCTGCTGCTAATATTACATTTTAAAATAGCATTTTTATATTACTGGAAAACCTAGTCACTGCATGTATACCATTGCAGATAGGATTTAAATCTGAAAGATTAAAAAGAAACATTTCATATTTTAAAATGTAGTCTAACAGCTATGTATCTCTATAAACCAGCCATCAATAAAATAAGAAAGGACAAAAGGTCAAGCAGAGAATTATTCTACAGCAGTTAACCTAGCGAAACCATGAAAATCAGACTTATAAGCTTGAAATAGTACCTGTCCTTGGTTTGTCCATTTAGTGATTTAATGTACCTCCTGTTGCTAAGAATGTTATCATGCTTGGTGCTTGTTCATTCAGGTGACAGAAATATTCATCTCTTGACCTCACATGCTGATCCCGTTCTGATTATTGAGAGTGATATGCTGGTTAGAATGTCCTTGACAAGATGATATAGTTTGATTTATTTTCAGATCTGTGATCTTTTTAACGGTGCTATTTTCTTATACCTATACTTTGCTGCAATTCCTTTTGCCATTACCATTACGCATTTGAAAAACAAATCAAATAACATGTCCTATATATCAGTCCATCTTCCTGCCTGATCAAGCTATCTTTCTTTCTGTCTGTCCATCTATCCCTGTCTACTGAGTCGTGAAAATGTATTTGTGCTTTCCTGTTATGCTCTAAAACTGCACATTGCTTGTGAAGAACAAAGCTCTTTAAAAATGTGTGGTATTACTCAAAGGCAACGTGAGTAAATAAACAATATAAGTTTAATTGAAAAAATATATAAGAGAGTTATCAAAGCCTTTGTGAATGTAACGATCGGTGTCAGCACACAGAGAGAATCTGATTATTGGTGATCTGCAGAATCACCAAGAATTCAGATGTATACCTGATTATTGATGACCTGCAGAATCACCAATAATACAGATATGACTAACCTCTGGACACGTATATAGTGTGAGTGTTTGGTGCAACAGTAATGACTTTGAGTAGGACCACCCGAGGAGCAGGCGGCCCTTGGCAGTATGAGGAATACCTCCCTCTGGGAAGTATGAAGACCTCCAGCAGCCTGAGACTTCCAAGGGGATGGAGACCCAGGCTGAATAACAGGAAGGCCTCGTGGCTAACTGACCCCTGGAAGGTGGGCATCACAGGTAGCAGTGAAGGCTAATCTCTCTAGAGAGAGTGATGGCTCGCAAGGTCGGGCAGGCTAGGTCGGCAACACACGGGTAGATAAGGTACAGAGACAGTAGACTGATTCAGTAACCGGGGACAGGCAGAGTTTGGCAACAGGAAGGCAGATATGCTGAGGTACCGAATCAGAAAGCAAGAGTGAGGTCAACAGAGCAAATGGTCATAACAGGTAACAAATAAGGCCTAGTCTTGGGTATGAGGTCCGTGGTCTCGACACCCTGGAACTAGTCTGAAGTATAACACAATAGTAACACAGTGTCCCTAGTCTTGGGTGTGAGGTCCGTGGTCTCAACACCCTGGAACTAGTCTGAAGTATAACACAGTAGTAACACAGTGTCCCTAGTCTTGGGTGTGAGGTCCGTGGTCTCAACACCCTGGAACTAGTCTGAAGAATAACACAATAGTAACACAGTGTCCCTAGTTTTGGGTGTGAGGTCCGTGGTCTCAACACCCTGGAACTAGTCTGAAGTATAACACAATAGTAACACAGTAGTAATCTAGCTCAGTGTGAATCTCCAGGTCCTCCTGGTTCTAACACACTGTGGGATCCGACTATGGTCTGAGTGCTTTCACGTAAGTGTTCGCAACGGCAGACAACTTGAGACTGACCAGCAATAACTATATATAGAGCGGCGCTCCCTGGCGCCACCCAGCGCTGATCAACCAATAGCCGCCCGCTCTGAGATCAGCTGACCAACCTGGTCAGCTGATCCCTCTCCGTTTATCATAAAGGTTCCGCCTCTCCGCGCGCGCGTATTCCTCAATCTGTGTGCACTAGAAGGCCCAGCCACATCAGACGCATGCTGCCGCTTGTAAACCGCTGAGCTGAATGCGGAACCAGCCGCCTCGCTGCCAGTCCTCACGGCGGCTTCTCCGCAATCTATTACAGTCCCCCCCGTCCCCCCCCTGAGGAGTGGACTCCGGACACTTCCCACCAGGCTTCCCAGGATGTGAGTCATGAAATTCCTTCTTTAATTCCTCTGCGTGCATGCGACAATCTGGCACCCAAGTTCTCTCCTCTATGCCATATCCCTTCCAGTGAACCAGATACTGCACGGAGTTCTATACTAGCTGGGAGTCCAGAATCTTTTCTATCTCATACTCAGGTTGGTCATCAATCAACACGGGAGGGGGGCGGGGGGAGTGGAATCCACGTGTACTGCCAGCTTAAGCAAAGACACATGGAATGATCTTACACCTCGCATGCTATTAGGGAGATCAATAGCATAAGTGACATGGAAAGGGATCTATGAATCTAGGGCCCAGTTTGGGTTGTTTCAGAGCCAAATGTCGTGTGGACACCCAGACCAAATCCCCTGGAGAGAATTCCCACTCTATGGATCGTCTCTTGTCAGCCTGTTTCTTCTGGTTCTGAAAAGCCTTCTGTCATGGTCGGTGTCAGCATGCAGAGAGAATCTGATTATTGGCGATCTGCAGTATCACCAAGAATGCAGATGTATACCCGATTATTGATGATCTGCAGTATCACCGATAATCCGATATATTGCTACCCTCTGGGCACCAGCAAAAGAACACAATAAATACAGCAATAAATCAAAAAGTGTGGAAATGTCCACCACACGGCAATTCCTCAGAGGTGTGGTTACCTCTGAATGCAAACCCCGTGAGTGAGATCCTCTATCCAGGCAATGTGAGGAATCTCGACCCCTAGCAGTAATCGTCTGCTTGGGGCAAGCGTCTCGGAGAGGCAAGCCTCAGAGATGACCCTCCAGTGGGAGACTTTCCACTGAAGGGAGAAAGGTCAGACAGGCAAGGGTTCAGCAACAGAGATGACGGTAGCAGTACAGGAACGTAAGGCAGAAGAATAATCGGTAATCAGGCAGAGGTCGGCAACAAGATCAGATAGGCAAAGGTACAATATCAGCAAGAGTTAGAGTAGTCAGGGATAGCAAGAGTCAAATCACAGATCAATATACACAATATTCCTAAGCTAAGGTGTGAAATCCTTAGTATCAACACCAGGGAACTGCACTAAGGTCTGAGCGCTAACACAGAGTGTGTATTCACGACAGCAGACAAAGAGCAACTGACAGGGAGTAGTGTTGGGCGAACATCTGGATGTTCGGGTTCGGTGTGGTTCGGCCGAACATGCCCCTGATGTTCGGCATGTTCGAGCCGAACCCCGAACCCAACCCGAACATGTCCCTTTGGGGCCCCTATAGGGTCCCAGCATAAAAAGAGAGCATGCCCTGAGCGCGGGGGGGGGGGGGGGGGTCGGAAATGCCCCCACCCCTCCCCGCTAAGCTCTCCCTTCTGCCGGTACCCTATAATTAAATTTAAGTGCCCAAAAGTACCTGAGGAGGAGGAGGGCAGGAAGAGGGAAGCCGGAGTTCTTGGGCGCTAGTACCATCTGGTGCTTCCGCCCTCTCTTGACGCACTTCCTGTTTACATTTGAAGTCGCGTCAATAGGGCGCAGAAGTACCGCAATGACGCGAACGAGGGTACGCGTCATCTACATGATGACACGTACCCTCGTACGCATCATCGCGGTACTTCTGCGCACTCTTGATGCGACTTCAAATGTAAACAGGAAGTGCGTCAAGAGAGGGTGGAATTACCAGATGGTACTAGCGCCCAAGAACTCCGGCTTCCCTCTTCCTGCCCTCCTCCTCCTCAGGTACTTTTGGGCACTTAAATTTAATTATAGGGTACCGGCAGAAGGGAGAGCTTAGCGGGGAGGGGTGGGGGGCATTTCCGAACCCCCAACCGCTTGGGGCATGCTCTCCCTTTATGCTGGGACCCTATAGGGGGCTATGTTCGGCCGGACACGGCTGTGTTCGGCCGAACAAAGAAGGCCTGTTCGGGTTCGGGCAGCGTGCCCGAGCACCCTCCTGAACACCATGAGGTGTTCGGGGGGTGCCGAACTGAACCCGAACAGGCCAAAATCCGGGCGAGCCCAAACAGTGGCGAACACTGTTCGCCCATCACTAACAGGGAGCTCTTTTTATGCTGGGGAACGCTCTAGCAGCGTCCCCCAGCTGCCCCCAACCAATCGCTGGCCCTGCTGGAGTCTGGTCAGCTGACTCCTCTTCGGGAACGATAAAGTTCCTGTCTCCTCGCGCGCGTGCGCGCCAAGCGCCGGGTGAGTGCCGGCGAAGGAGACCCTACGAGCGGCAACTGCGCGGCGGAGTCCGCCGAGCATACGGACTCCGCCGACCACACAGCCCCGCTCGGCGGCATGCCGGCGGTAGAAGTCTGGGAAGCGGAGCCCGCTGCCTCATGCCTGTTGGCAGCGGGTCCGCTATCCCTCACAGTACCCCCCTCTTGAGGAGTGGACTCCGGACACTTCCCACCCGGTTTCTCAGGATGTGACTGATGAAACCTCTTCCTTAATTTCTCAGCATGCATGCGATTCTCTGGTACCCAAGATCTGTCCTCCACCCCATACCCTTTCCAATGGACCAGGTACTGTACGGAATTCTGTACCGGCCGGGAATCCAAGATCTTCCCAACCTTGTACTCTGTCTGGCCCTCCACTATCACTGGGGGAGGGGAGAGGAATCCACATATACTGCGTGTTTCAACAAAGAAACATGGAATGATCTCCCATCTCTCATGCTGGCTGGGAGATCAATCACATATGAAACTTCATTAATCTTTTTGGCCACCGGATAAGGCCCTATGAACTTGGGCCCCAATTTGGTGGACGGTTGTCTGAGTGCCAAATGTCTTGTTGACACCCACACCATGTCTCCAGGAGAAAAGTGCCATTCAACAGACCGTCTCTTGTCGGCCTGTCTCTTTTGATTCTGGAAGGCTACTTCTAAATTCTCCTTTACTTGTCCCCAAAGTTTCTTTAAAACCCTCTGCCACTCTTCCAGGGCTGGGAAGGGAGAGGAACACACCGGCAATGGGGAAAATTTAGGAGATCTTCCTGACACAACCTGGAAAGGGGACAAGCCCGTTGAAGCGTTCCTCAGGTTGTTGTGTGCAAACTCAGCAAAGGGCAGGAATTTAACCCAATCTGTTTGTGCATCTGCCACATAGCACCTCAGAAACTGTTCTAGTGCCTGATTCACCCTCTCGGTCTGCCCGTTGGTCTGTGGGTGATACCCAGACGAGAAGGACAGGTTCATACCCAAATTATGGTAAAAGGCCCTCCAAAACTTTGATATAAATTGGACTCCTCTATCCGATACTACATCATGCGGAATTCCATGTAATCGGAAGACGTGCTGTATGAAGAGGTCGGCTAAGTCTTGAGCTGATGGGAATCCTTTAAGAGGAACAAAGTGGGCCATCTTGCTGAACCTGTCCACGATCACCCATATCACAGTCATACCTTCTGACTTGGGAAGCTCACCAATGAAGTCCATGGACAGGTGGGATCACGGTTCATCTGGAACTGGCAAGGATTGTAAGGTACCCACTGGAGCCTGGCGAGACGGTTTACTCCTGGCACACACCACACACTCTCTGACGAATTCCCTGCAATCTGAGGCTAGCGAAGGCCACCAAACACACCTTGTGAGTAGATCTAGAGTGCGGGTGACTCCCGGGTGACCTGTGTTCTTATGGGTATGGAATAGCTGCATGATCTTCAAACGGAACGGGAGTGGAACAAAGAGGACCCCTTCTGGTTTCCCTTCTGGGGTATCTAACTGGTGAGGTGCCAGTGTGACCGCCCAGTCCTCCCAAGTCTCAGTGGCTGCCAGCACCACTTTGTGTGGTACAATGCTCTCGGGGAGTGCGGGCTGAGCTGTCTCTGGTTCAAAACATCTGGAGAGGGCGTCTGCCTTAATGTTCTTGGAACCTGGAGTGTACGTGATAATAAATCTAAAACGCGAGAAAAATAGGGACCAGCGGGCCTGACGAGGAGTGAGCCTCTTAGCCCCTTCAATGTACTCCAGGTTCTTATGGTCAGTGTATACAGTAATGGTGTGTTCTGCACCTTCCAGCCAATGGCGCCATTCCTGGAAGGCTAACTTGATGGCCAACAGTTCCCTGTTGCCCACATCATAGTTTCTCTCAGCAGGAGAGAACCTGCGTGAGAAATAGGCACAAGGATGTGTCTTGCCCTGCAGACCTGAGCGCTGAGACAGCACAGCCCCACCCCGATTTCTGAGGCATCTACCTCTACTATTAAGGGAAGAGCGATGTTGACATGTCTCAGTATGGGTGCCGAGCAAAACAGTTTCTTCAGGGTATTGAATGCGGCCTGGGCCTCTGATGACCACTGGTAAGGATCAGCCCCTTTCTTGGTTAGGCTAGTCAAATGGGCTACAACCGAAGAGAATCCCTTAATACATCTCTGGTAGTAATTAGCAAAACCAAGGAATCTCTGCAGTGCCTTCAAGCCCACCGGTTGCAGCCACTCTAGGACAGCCGAAACCTTTTCTGGGTCCATAGAGAGCCCTGAGGTTGAGATGATGTAACCCAGAAAAGGAATTCGAGTGACCTCAAAGAGGCACTTCTCTAGTTTTGCATACAGTAGATTTTGTCTCAACCTTCTCAACACGTATTTGACATGTTTGCGATGTTCCACAAGGTTTGGAGAGAAAATCAGTATGTCATCAAGATATACCACGACAAACCTCCCCAACACTTCCCTGAAAACCTTGTTTATCAAGTCCTGGAAGACGGCCGGGGCGTTACACAACCCAAAGGGCATAACTAGATACTCATAATGCCCGTCGGGTGTATTGAAGGCCGTCTTCCACTCGTCACCAGCCCTAATGCGTACCAGATTGTATGCCCCACGTAGGTCCAATTTTGAAAAAATAGTGGCATTGGTAATCTGGCTAAAGAGATCGTCTATCAAAGGTAATGGATAACGATTCTGTATGGTGATCTTGTTTAGACCTCTGTAGTCTATACAGGGTCTAAGACCACCATCTTTTTTTTTAACAAAAAAAAACCCTGCCCCGGCCGGTGACCGAGAAGGGCGGATGAACCCCTTTGCCAGGTTCTCAGTGATGTACTCCCGCATTGCCTGTTTCTCCGGACTGGAGAGATTATAGAGATGCCCCTTAGGAGGCATACAACCAGCTCTTAGGTCGATAGGGCAATCGAAACTCCGATGTGGTGGGAGTTTATCAGCGGATTTAGAACAAAACACATCTGCAAACTCCGCGTACTGTGTGGGTATCCCCTTGACCTCTACCTTGGCAGCACATATGGCAGCCCTCCCCAAACAATGGGTAGGGCAATAAGGTGACCAGCTGAGTAACTGACCTGAGGCCCAATCTATCTGTGGGGAATGCAGCTGTAACCAGGGCATACCAAGAATAACGGTGGAGGTTGGCATGCGTAAAACAAGGAACTGCAGGCTCTCCTTATGTAGAACCCCTATCGTACATGACAACCTTGGGGTCTGAGAGATAAGGGATCTACACTGTAGAGGAGAGTCATCTACTGCAGTGACGACTATCTGTCGGTCTAAAGGTTGTAAGGGAAACCCCAGTCCCTTCACAAAATCATAATCAATAAAATTGGTTGCGGACCCCGAGTCCACAAAAGCTTCAGTACGAACTACGGAATTCCCCCAGGAAATGGAACACGGGAGAAGTAACCGATTATACTGATTTAGAGGTAAGTTCTGTGCGTCTAGGGTATTACCTCTAACTACACCTAGACAGCAGCGTTTCCCGATTTCCTTGGGCAATTTTGAGCAATATGACCCTGCTCTGCACAATAAAGACAAAGGTTCTCTGCCCTTCTACGCCCCTTCTCGGCCCGAGTCAATCGAGAATGTCAGATTTGCATCGGTTCGTCGGTAGAAGGAGCAGGCGATGAGGATGCATGAGAAAAACCTCTCACTGCATTTCTGCCTCTTGATTGGCGCTGATAGCGCAATCTGCGGTCCACCCGTATCGCCAAAGAAATGGCGTCGTCCACGGACTTGGGCTCTGGGTGTCCCAACATCAATTCAGAAACTGAGTCTGATAGGCCTGACAGAAAACAATCTAACAAGGCGTAAGATCCCCACCTAGATGACACAGCCCACTTTCTGAATTCTGCTGCGTAAACCTCAACTGTGTCTCGACCCTGCCTGAGAGTCTTGAGCTTCCTCTCGGCAGTGATCGAGGCCTCTGGATCATCGTAAATTATAGTCATTGATTTGAAAAATTCCTCAACTGATGTGAGAGCCGTATCTTCAGGTGGAAGACCATATGCCCAGGTTTGCGAATCCCCGGACAATAAGGTCTTAATAAAAGTCACCCTTTGCTGCTCAGAACCTGACTGGGTAGGTCGTAACTCAAAATACGATAACACCCAGTTACGGAAATTTGCCCTGAAAACTTTTCGGGCACTGACATGCGGAGATCTGTGACTGGAGGGGATTGCACAGTGGCCACAGTCGTCTGTAAGACTCGTACAGACCCAGCCAATTGATCGATCTGAGCTTGTTGCGAATTAACCACCCCGATTAGGTTATTAAGCGAGGTGGTTAGAATCTCGATCTGACTGCGTAGTGCTTCCATACCAATGGTCTGCTGTTCTGTCATGGTCGGTGTCAGCACGCAGAGAGAATCTGATTATTGGCGATCTGCAGTATCACCAAGAATGCAGATGTATACCCGATTATTGATGATCTGCAGTATCACCGATAATCCGATATATTGCTACCCTCTGGGCACCAGCAAAAGAACACAATAAATACAGCAATAAATCAAAAAGTGTGGAAATGTCCACCACACGGCAATTCCTCAGAGGTGTGGTTACCTCTGAATGCAAACCCCGTGAGTGAGATCCTCTATCCAGGCAATGTGAGGAATCTCGACCCCTAGCAGTAATCGTCTGCTTGGGGCAAGCGTCTCGGAGAGGCAAGCCTCAGAGATAACCCTCCAGTGGGAGACTTTCCACTGAAGGGAGAAAGGTCAGACAGGCAAGGGTTCAGCAACAGAGATGACGGTAGCAGTACAGGAACGTAAGGCAGAAGAATAATCGGTAATCAGGCAGAGGTCGGCAACAAGATCAGATAGGCAAAGGTACAATATCAGCAAGAGTTAGAGTAGTCAGGGATAGCAAGAGTCAAAACACAGATCAATATACACAATATTCCTAAGCTAAGGTGTGAAATCCTTAGTATCAACACCAGGGAACTGCACTAAGGTCTGAGCGCTAACACAGAGTGTGTATTCACGACAGCAGACAAAGAGCAACTGACAGGGAGCTCTTTTTATGCTGGGGAACGCTCTAGCAGCGTCCCCCAGCCGCCCAACCAATCGCTGGCCCTGCTGGAGTCAGCTGACCAGCCTGGTCAGCGGACTCCTCTTCGGGAACGATAAAGCCAAGCGCCGGGTGAGTGCCGGCGAAGGAGACCCTACGAGCGGCAACTGCGTGGCAGAGTCCGCCGAGCATATGGACTCCGCTGACCGCACAGCCCCGCTCGGCGGCACGCCGGCGGTAGGAGTCTGGGAAGCGGAGCCCGCTGCCTCATGACCGTTGGCAGCGGGTCCGCTATCCCTCACACCTTCCCCAAATTTCTCTTAACCATTCCCCAAATTTGTTTCAAGGCCCTCTGCCAATCCTCCAAGGCTGGAAATGGAGTAGACGCTACTGGCAATGGGGCAATTTTGGGTGACCTTCCCGACATTACCTGAAATTGTGAAAATCCTGAAGAGGAACTTTTCAGATTGTTGTGTGCAAATTCTGCAAACGGAAAAAACTTTACCCAGTCGGTTGTGCATCTGCAACATAACATCTAAGAAACTGTTCCAGGGACTGGTTGACTCTTTTGGTCTGGCCATTGGTCTGTGGGTGATAGCCTGATGAAAAAGAAAGATCCATGTCCAACTGATGGCAAGACACCTTGGCCACACACGATACAATAAAATGATCCGATTTTACGTTAATTCGATAAAAACGATCGGATCTCCCGAAAAAATCGAAAGCTTTTTTTTCATTCGACGGATTTCCCGTTTTGTTCGATTTTAATCGATCCGGAATGCCAGATATTTTTCTTCAATCTTTCTAAAGATTGTATGGTGTGTGTTGGATTGTCAATTTTATTAATATACATACCCTAGCAATTTTGTCAGAGTTTCCAATCATTTTTATAATAATTGGGGAAAAATTGAACATACGTGTGTGGTACATTGGTCATATTTTTGAAATGTTACAATCAGTCAGAAAAATTGATTGCAATTCTTAAATTGAACAGATATTTAAAAAATTGTACGGTGTGTGGCCACCTTAAGTGAGATTTTTAACTTCAGCATTGCCTGTTTGGCTTCCTTCTAAACTGTTTAACACAGGAGAATAGAGGTTTAAATTAGCTTTTGCAGCCTGACAGTAACTCTTTAATTAAAACCTTCCCAGAAAAAAAATGGTGCAACCAGTTATTGAGCTCAAGGATGCAGTTATATTTTCAAATGAGTGGTGGATATATTTTCAAATGAGTGGTGGGCAATTTGTGCGCGCAAAAGTCCGCGATCGTGCGAATCGCGGCACTTTCCGCGCAAAAGTCCGCGAACGGCACTTCACGTGCTAACTGTTTAGCACACCTGTGCTAAACAGTTAGCACGGCTTTGTGAATCAAGCACTTAGAGTTGCAGCATTATTTTCGGACAGAGACGGCATGGTGTTTTCATATCCTATGCATGACCCTTTCACAGCCTGCACCCCCCAATCAACCGTCCTACAAAATAGGCACAAGATGGCACAAATGTCAAAAGAACGTTTCTCCAGCCTTGTCAAGATGCAAGCAAATTGATTTTTTTTCTTTTTTGCTAAGTAATCATAAACCACGTTAAAACTGTTACATGACTTTTTTTTTTTAGCAATGCAATGGAAGCACAGGAGCCCCCAAATCAAGCCGGCTCACCATTGTGTCTGAACTGCAATCAAAAATAGTATTATAAGGCTACCACAAGGGGGCAGACTAAGACCATAAAGGGTGTGTGTTTCAAATCAATAGCAGATAAACTTATAAAAAAACTAATTCTCTAATTCTCGAAAACAATGTTGACCAGACTGGTTTGTCTAATCCAGGGTGTACAATGCATCAATCAGGAGTGAAATCAGTCTGTAGTTAGACAAATAGGCTTATGCAGCTAGACATTCAGGTTTAATCAGCGAGAAAGGGCAGAACACATTTTGCAGACCTAATACATTGCACATTTGAATACACTTCTGTGGTGACATGCAGGTTAAATTGCGCCCTCAAAGAAAATTGTGGATTTCAGAAGCTTATAAGAATGCCACAGTTTTTTATATATCTTAAAAAATGTTTCACCCTCACAAGTTTTTTTTTTAAACACAACCCCCCTCAATACTCTGAGCAGGCAAGTATTATCAAGGATGGTCAAGTCAGAAAAAGTGAATTGCATATGGGCCTCAGTTATTTAACCAAAATGTATCATTTACACAAAAACAGTTCTGAATGATCTTGTTGAGGGAGGGGGCCCGGTTCAGGATAGTTACACCCATGCACACTTTAAAGGATATCCGGGGGCGATGGGTAAAAACTAGCTTTACTTTCCTGGGCCTTATTCCAGCCCCTAGAAGTCACATGTATCCAGGAGTCTAGTCCTGGAAAAAGAGGTGAGTGGACTTACCCAAAAAATCTCTGCGCCGCACAAAAAATGGGCGTGGTTAAGCATAGCGTGGGAGTGGTCATGAGTGGGGCCAAATATACATGGCCTTAGCATAAAAGGTCTGCCAGGGAAAGTTTAAGGTCTTACGTAGTGTATCCCCAAAAAGTAGATGTAATCTGACAGCATTTTACCAAAAATACACATAATCTGGCAGAGGTTCCTCCAAAATACAGATAATATGGCAGTGGTTCCCCCAAAATAGACAATCTGGCACCAGCAGTCCCCCCAACATACACATAATCTGGAAGCAGTTCCCCAAAATACGAGAAACCCGGCAGTGGATCACCCAAAATACACATAACACCCAAAATACATGTAATCTGGCAGCCGTGGTCCCCCAACATACACAATCTGGCAGTGGTTCCCCAAAATACACGTAATCTGGCATCAGCGGTTCTTCAAAAATACAGATCTGACAGCAGTTCCCCCAAAATAGGTGCCCCCAGTATAGCTAGCCAGGTCTATAGGTGTCCCCAGTATAAGTAGCCATGTGTATAGTTGTCCCCAGAATAGGTGGCCAGATGTAGAGATGTCACCAGAATAGGTAGCCAGGTGTATAGATGTCCTCAGAATAGTTGGCCAGGTGTATAGGGAGATGTCCGCCCTTCCCCACTGCTCTGCACAATGCTCCTCTCCACTGCGCTGCTCTCCTCCACATATGCTAGGGTGGACGACGTCCACTCTCCAAAAAAAGTAAGTGGACGTCGTCCACCCGCGTTCACGCAGGACTCAACCCCTGCATGTATCCCTCGCTGCAGGTCAAGTCTTCTCCTGGGTCCTGCTGGCAGCCTCTGAAGGATACACGCTCCCGATGATGTGGTCGCGTTCACACGTGGTGCAGGCGCATGCCCACACATGCGCAGAACACGCCACCCAATCGGGAGCGTACTGAAGGAGCAACCCATTCTAGGGGCTGGAAGAAACACCAGGAAAGAAAAGCTAGTTTTAATCCATTCCCTCGGATATCCTTTAAAGGACTTCCGAGGCCAAAACGAAGAAAATTACACTTTACCTTTTTCTTAGCAGTATCCACGGAGGACGCTGCGCGTCCTCCGCTCCGTTCCGCCGTCAGTGTAGGCCTTTCCGTTCCCCCAGGGCTTGCCCCGACCCCACATAACGGGTCGCATTGATGCCACCCCTAAGATGGCCGCCGCCTTGATCCGCGGCTGCGCAGTACGCTTTGCCGCGATTGGGACTGCGCAGCCTTTAGCCCGCCTCCCGCCGCACACTTCAGGAGGATGCCGGGACCCATACGCGGTGGGAGGCGGGCTAAAGGCTGCACAGTTGCAATCGCGGCAAAGCGTACTGCGCAGCCACGGATCAAGGCGGCGGCCATCTTAGGGGTGGCATTGATGCGACCCGTTAGGTGGAGTTGGGGCAAGCCCTGGGGGAACGGAAAGGACTACACTGACGGCGGAATGGAGCGGAGGACGCGCAGGGCGTCCTCCGTGGATTCTGCTAAGAAAAAGGTAAAGTGTAATTTTCTTCGTTTTGGCCTCGGAAGTCCTTTAACGACATAAAAAAGCTAAAGGTTTCCGTATCCAAGAGAAGATCTTTTCCCTGCTTCAAAAGTAATTTGTGTAATAACACAGTAGGAAGACATACTGTAATTTTTGCCACTCCTTAATAGCGCAAGCTTTTGAAATCCAAAGGTAATTTAACCTACATAGCATGGTTAATAAAATATCTATGTAGATATGAGTAGGCGAGCAAGATTATCTAAATGTTCAAAGATCATTTTTGCATCTCATAAGTCAGCAATTAGAACATGAATAGAGAACAAGCAGTATCTTCCAACTAGATGGATAAAGGTTATGAAGCTAGATAGATTAGTGTTCTCATGATAGATCATGTCTGAACTGGCCCTAAGGGCCCGTTTCCACTAGACACGTTGCTATGCGAAAACCACTCCGCATCCCAACGCAAGGAAACTGCAACCAATTCAAGTCAGTGGAGTAGTTTCCATCGATGCGAATTAACCTACGCGATCCGGCGAAATTATGGATAGCATGCTGCAGTTTTCCACAGCACGCATCCGATTCCCCGTAGCTGCCGACGGGAAGCGGCAAGACACCGCATCCGGTTGTAAGCATGGCAACTGGACGTACCCGCGGGGATCGCCTCGCATCTGAAACGCTGGTGAAAACGGATCCTAAGGCTACTACATTTGGTACTGCCATCTGTCCCTTTTGTTTTTACCATTTTCTGATTACTGCACAGGTCATTCACTTGAAAAATGTGAATGCGACTTTCTACCACCTTGGACCAAACTATGATGTAAACCTCTGAATTTCCTTGAATAGCCCTCTTTCTTTAGGGGAACAGCCGAAACTGTATCATTTTGATATTAATGGTGGGATGAAAGTGTATGGCAATTCACTTTTAAATCACAAAGAGAAAAAATGCGTGATTTATTAGGTAAAGCACTGCATGCAGTGCGTTGCGATGCTGCACACCATTGTACAGCAATGCACCCACCACACTATGAACATTGTATGAGTGGTGCATTGCAGCGCATCAAGTCACATAACAATGCAGCTGTTATGAAATAACCCACCACTGTGAACATAGCCTAAAGCTGGTGGACTAGGTCTGACTGCTCAGTTGATATGCACTATCCCCAAATAATATAGTGACTACACCAAATTGTAATCCCTATTCTTTTTACCTAGATCTCAAAGCATTAGTTGCAATTAAATATGGGCCTGGTTTGGTCTCTGCATGTGACTGTATTTTACATGTGGTTCAGCACCACCTGAGCGAAATCTTCAAAAAGGATAAGGCCGGCACCATCAAATAGCTCTTATGATATTTATTCAAAGACTGTCATTGAGTACAAAATAGTACAATGAGCGACATTTCGGGGCGTTGGAACATGCCCCTTTATCAAGCCATGACAGTCTCAATATGTCACAGAAACGTTGAGTTTAAATAGTACATCACATTCAAATCCACCAATGTTAGGCTATCTAACTAACTAGCCAATCCCCGTCCACTGTATACAAAGTGGACCTGATGGGGAACTTGTTACGTTTGGTGTGAGCCAATGAATTTATAAGGCACCCACCTGTGCGTGTCAGCCATCCCCTCAGATCGCATGATCTGAAAAGATCAAACACTAACACAGGAAAGCTTTGAAGGTCGCATATCACAAGAAAGATATGACAAGCTGGGAAATTGCATTAGATTGTGGGATGAAACAATCTTTGCCCGGGGCAAAACTTGGGACTGTAACACAGCAGCTAGGACAGTCACAACTCATAGTTCCAGGAGGTAGCAACAACGCTAGAACTTCCCTGCCTACTGGCCGCAACAGCGTTCTCCCGCAAACTACGTTTAGACCTTCAAGTTGGTAACAGTTTGATCCCCATTTTTATTTTTATGCAAATATCCTTGTGTGTATCTTTGTAACTTGTATCATTGTAATTTTTACTTTGCTGTTGTAAATCTTTTGTATATATTATTTTTTGCATTGTTCCACTTTTTTCATGGAATATTAAATCATTATTTAATAAGTTTGACTTCTGCTGTACTAAACTAACACTCATAGCCTAGAAGAGACTGAAGTGTAACTGTGTATAGGTCCATGCCTGATTGTATGACTGAGCCACACTACCGTATAAGATTGTAGTTGCATTGTGTGTATGGGGCACTTCTACGCTCGACAGCCGAGTGAGAAGTCTTGAAGTGGCTAACAGTATCGTTCGGAACGACTGTTAGTGGTTTGGCTTCACTACAGTGTAAGATTGCAATTGTGCGTGTGTGTGGGGCGTTTGTCATACGTTGGCCTAAAGCGCGCAGCTGACCCGACGTACGAAAACGCCAGTGCGAGTAACTCGACAGCAGAGTGGAAGTGTCTAGCAACAGCTAGTGGTGGCAGTGAGAAGTGTTCTGAGGGGTCACAGCCTTGTTTTAGCTTGACTAAGGCTGCTTCCCCGCTTGATCTGGTCAAACCCGCAGTCGGGAACCGTATACGCAGGCGTGCCGTGGGCCGGCTCCTGACATAATTGGCTGGCAGTGGTGGGAACGTTTAGTACATTAGTACGCAGTTTAGCTCGCTATTCTGAGTACTAAAGGCTGGAAGCTTGCTAAAAGCGACTAGCCTATAGAATTCTAAAAAACAAGTGTCAGCGCCAAGGCAGAAGGCGACCGCAGCCGAGAAGGACAGTGTCCAAAAGTCCACACAAGCAATGAATATATAAAGTCAGCGCAGGTCTATAGTAATACAGCTTTCATTATTTTTTGGTATACAGGATCTTCGAACAAAAGGGTAAAGAAGCAAGGCTTACCAGATTCCAACAACCCACATTATAAGGTTGTAAACGAGTTTGATAGGTGGTCCGCAGAACTTTCAAATGGTGTCGTTTCACCAGCGATGTTGCACACTACAGATTCCTCCGGAATATAGTAGATATCCTGAGATCGCAGAGACTCACCAAAGGGGAGTCCAGTAGGATAGTGACATGAAAGAGATGTACGGCACATCTAAGTGTAAACCGTCTTTATTACATAACAAGTAAAACAATTAAAAACAAGGATAAAGGAAAACTCACATACGGGGCCCGTGCACTGGGAACCCCGAAAAAGTAGAGCGCATAAAATGGTCAATAGAAGACCTCAAATAAAATGGTGCCGCCTGTCGCCTTCCCGACCGGTTTCGCAATCTTGCGTCATCAGGGGAGATTGCGAAACCGGTCGGGCAGGCGACAGGCGGCACCATTTTATTTGAGGTCTTCTATTGACCATTTTATGCGCGCTACTTTTTCGGGGTTCCCAGTGCACGGGCCCCGTATGTGAGTTTTCCTTTATCCTTGTTTTTAATTGTTTTACTTGTTATGTAATAAAGACGGTTTACACTTAGATGTGCCGTACATCTCTTTCATGTCACTATCCTACTGGACTCCCCTTTGGTGAGTCTCTGCGATCTCAGGATATCTACTATATTCCGGAGGAATCTGTAGTGTGCAACATCGCTGGTGAAACGACACCATTTGAAAGTTCTGCGGACCACCTATCAAACTCGTTTACAACCTTATAATGTGGGTTGTTGGAATCTGGTAAGCCTTGCTTCTTTACCCTTTTGTTCGAAGATCCTGTATACCAAAAAATGATGAAAGCTGTATTGCTATAGACCTGCGCTGACTTTATATATTCATAGCCTATAGAATTCTACCCAGTGCAGAATCTATATACGTTTTCTTTTCTCAAAGGTACATACTTGGCATTTTGCTTTCCCCTCCCCCTTCTTCTTTTTATTTTGCAACACGATGGCTCAGAAAGCATCCAGCTATGCAACGCAAAGCAAAGAAATACTGCTTAACCTGTGTGAGCACAAAGGCATTGAGACGGTGAGCGGCCAGACTAAGGAGCAGTTAGTTCGTGCCCTCGAGGAGTATGATGAGGCAGAGCAAGCCCATGCTCCATCGCCAGCGGATGCAGCTCACAACACGTCAGAGCAGAAATCGCTCCCGCCACAGGATGCGAGTGAAGACGATGTCCTGGACAATCCACTGAACAGGGAGATGCCATCTCTGGAAGCTGATCTACAGCTACTGAACTCGGCTGATCCTGAACTGCGCCTAAGGCTGATCCTACTGCACCGACAGGCAGAGGAGGGAAGAGCTGAATGGTGACACCAGGCCGAGAGGGAAAGTGCTGAACGGCGACACCAGCTTCAGCAGCAGAACCGGTCTGCTGGACCCGCAGAACGCGAAGGTGAGCAAGTCCACAGAATCCCCCTGGATAAGTTCCCTGCTATGGGCAAAGACTCTGACATAGACACTTTCCTACAGGGGTTTGAAAGGACTTCGTCGTCAGTATGGGATGCCTCGTGAGCAGTGGGCATGGTATCTCACACCAGGGCTGAGAGGCAAGGCCCTGGAGGCGTTTTTGAGTCTCCCCTAGGAGGAAGAAACAGACTTTGAGGCAATTAAGAAAGCCATCATTGCGCGATACCAACTTACGCCAGAGGTGTATCGCAAATGTTTCAGGACAGTGCAGCGAGGTCCTAATGACAGTTACCGGGATCATGCTTGCAATCTGCACACTGCCTTCCAGCAGTGGCTAAAAGGACTGTCAGTTGAAACCTGTCAGTTGAAACCTTGGATGCCCTGCAGGAACTGATGACAAAAGATCAGTTCCTCCACACTTGTCCTGTTGAGGTCCGGCTGTTTGTGCTGGTTTGAGGACCAAAGACAGTAGATGAGGCTGCGGAAATGGCCGATTCCTACACAGCCCATAGAGCACCCGAGTCCCGGAGGACTACTACATCCAGCTGGAGGGGAGAACAGATTACTAAACCTGTTTCACCCATCACCCTGAGGAGGCAAGCACCGCTGTCTCCTGGATTCAAGCAACCAACCACTGACACCCGGAAATGCTTTGTATGTGACAGGGTGGGTCATATCAGCATGACTTGCCCAGAGAGGAAGAGGGAGGCCCCAAAATCGAGTGAGGCCTCAAACCCCAGTGAAGTCCCAACTGCTTTGTGTGCTACCAGAAATGCCACTGGCTATGCAGAGAATCTGCAGCTTGTCACAGTTGGGGGTACAGTTGCCACTGGGCTGAGAGACACTGGAGCAGAAGTGACTCTCATACATCCCCAGCTTGCGAAACCGGAGCAGTACATACCTGGGAAAATGATTGCTGTCAGAGGAGTTGGGGGTGTCGCCCCAGCCATACCCACCACCTTGGTCCACCTGGATTGGGGGGCTGGCAGCGGAATGAAAGAAGTCGGGGTAACTGACAAAATCCCCACCAACGTTTTGCTGGGTACTGATCTGGGACGATTAGTAGCCCGGTATGAGCCTAATCTAACCCCCGTGGAGCCCGCCTCCCCAGCAGAAGTTCAGGACTCTTGCAAGGTACTGTTTGATAACTCTGTGCAAGTGGGGGCTGCTGGTGGGCCTCCCGGGGCTACAGACTGTATACTAGGAGCCAGCCCTAGTGATTCTCCAGTGCCTAGGCCTTGAGTGGGACATGTTGATACAGAGAATGCAGAAACTGATGATGTCATTTATGCCGCACGGACTATCGAGGCGATTGTTGCAGGTACTGTTGATGATACTTGAGAAGTGCTGAGTAGCACTGTGTATAATGCTGCAGATAATGTTGATGTGGAATGTGATGCTCTAAATGTCAATATGTGTAAGGCGGATAATGTTGATATCATATGTGTTGTGCTACATAATGATGCTTGTCCTGTGGACACTCCGTCGGCTGCAGGAGTAACCAGCAGTGGTCGCTGGGCTGCCGCAGGTGGACTGCCCACTGAAGGGGCAGACAGCACCAGGTCAGATCTTTCCCCTTCAGAAGTTGTTGAGATCAAAGGTAGGAGCAATGATATGTGTGATGCAGACACTCCCTCCACTGCAGTGGTAACCAGCAGCGCTAGTGGGTCTACAGCAGAGGGACTGTCCACTGAAGTGACAAATGTTGCTGGGTCAGCAACATCCACTTCGGAACCTGGCTCAGAGGGCCCAGGAGCCTCTCCATCTGCAGCCTTCCTGGAATGTGTGACAGGCAGCATTGAGCTCTCTGGGGCTGTTCGATTTGACAGCAGCCTGGAAGAGCTCAGGGGTCTGGCCAGCAGGTCACCAGCTGAGGGGGGGGCAGGCTGAGAGGGTTCTGGGAAGTTATTCCCTCGGAGCTGTCCAAAGTGGAGGAGGCAGACCGGCAGATAATCGTTCCCCAAACGGACCGAGAGATAGCCCCTGCCACTATAGAGAAAGTGCATGTAGCGACAGTTGGAACCCTTCCCCAGCTGCAGAGAGACTATGGTCGCGAACTCACGGTCGTCCCTGACCCTCATTCCCCTGGTTGGTTACGTCAGGTTGCCAGGGGCAACGACACATTGCAGCAACCTGACCTAGCTTTCCAGTCGTGTAGCTTGGAGCTAACTGACAGGTGGGGAACCCTCCTGAGGATGCTAAGGGGTTACCCCACCAGGCCAGGCCGTCAGTGTAGGCTTTGGCAGGACGATTCATTAGAATCATCTGCCAGCGCCATCTGGAAGAGGGGGCGTGTCAGGAATATAGCAGCTAGTTATGATGCTGATGATGTTATGAATAATACAGGATCATGTTTCTTTCATTTTTCTGACTGTATCATATGTGATGTTGACTACAGTCATTCTGGCTTTGGGGAAAGCTGTGTTTGCTTAGGAAGTACTTTTGAGTTTCTGTATGCAGTTCCTCTGAGAGTGGGTCACTGCTAATTGGGTTGTCTGCATAGCTTTTTAACTCTTTGACATGTAGACACCCAATTGTCCCAAAAGACAATCAGACTAATTGAATCTGCCAACTTCATAGGCTATCAGGAAACGCTGTACTTTACACATGACAGCCTGATGCAATGTTGAAAAGCCTCACTTCACAATCTTTTGATATATAGACTTTTACCTGGGGAAATTGGGGTTATGGAAGTGTTCGGAAATCTCTGAAAAGATCAAACAATAACACAGTAAAGCTTAGAAGGTTGCATATCACAGGAAGGATATGACAAGCTGGGAAATTGCATTAGATTGTGGGATGAAACAATCTTTGCCCGGGGCAATACGTGGAAATATAAAACAGCAGATAGGACAGTCACAACTTGTAGTTCCAGGAGCTAGCAACAACGCTAGAACTTCCCCGGCTACTGGCCGGAACCGCGTTCTCCCGCAAACAACGTTTAGACCTTCAAGTTGGTAACGTTTTGATCCCCATTTTTATTTTTATGCAAATATCCTTGTGTGTAACTTTGTAACGTGTATCATTGTAATTTTTACTTTGCTGTTGTAAATCTTTTGTATATATTATTTTCTGCGTTGTTCCACTTTTTTCCTGGAATATTAAATCGTTATTTAATAAGTTTGACTTCTGCTGTAATAAACTAACACTCATAGCCTAGAAGAGACTGAAGTGTAACTGTGTATAGGTCCATGCCTGATTGTATGACTGAGCCACACTACCGTATAAGATTGTAATTGCATTGTGCGTATGGGGCACTTCTGCGCTCGACAGCCGAGTGAGAAGTCTTGAAGTGGCTAACAGTATTGTTCGGAACGACTGTTAGTGGTTTGGATTCACTACAGTGTAAGATTGCAATTGTGCGTGTGTGTGGGGCGTTTGTCATACGTTGGCCTAAAGCGCGCAGCTGACCCAACGTACGAAAACGCCAGTGCGAGTAACTCGACAGCAGAGTGGAAGTGTCTAGCAACAGCTAGTGGTGACAGTGAGAAGGGTTCTGAGAGGTCACAGCCTTGTTTTAGCTTGACTAAGGCTGCTTCCCCGCTTGATCTGGTCAAACCCACAGTCGGGAACCATATACGCAGGCGTGTCGCGGGCCGGTTCCTGACACCCCCAGTATAGGTTAGCAAGGTAGATGCCTCTAATATAGGTAGCCAGTATAGTTGCCACCAGTATAGGTTAGATAGGTCGGCACCCCCAGTATAGGTTAGCTAGGTAGATGCCCGCAGTATATGTTAGAGGCGCCAGGCAGGTTAAAATGATCTAAAAACAACTAAAAAGGAGGAGTACAGGTGGACTTACCTCCTGAAATGATGGACAATCAAGATTGTTCAAATCGCAAATAACAATTTATTTTGGCACTCCGCAACGCGTTTCGCAGGTATAACCCGCTTCATCAGGCAAGGAGTGCAAGCTCAAAAAGGTCCAATAGTGGCAATTAACAGAGGCGCATTGCCACTATTGGACCTTTTTGAGCTTGCACTCCTTGCCTGATGAAGCGGGTTATACCTGCGAAACGCGTTGCGGAGTGCCAAAATAAATTGTTATTTGCGATTTGAACAATCTTGATTGTCCATCATTTCAGGAGGTAAGTCCACCTGTACTCCTCCTTTTTAGTTGTTTTTAGATCATTTTAACCTGCCTGGCGCCTCTGTCCAAATTTGCACAGTATATAGTCCACCTTGGGTGGAGGGGACTGTCCCCTTCTTTCTATCTACAGAGAGCGACTTCTTAAACCTGAGTGGGGTCAGGTTCTAATACTCCCCACCTGCAGTTCAAGTGGTTGCCTATGTGGTAACCCGTGTTTGTGAGTATATCCACATCTGTTAATTATTTCGCCAACAATTGTTAGACTTACTGCACTATATTGGGCTCTCGGTTTTTCTTTTTTTTTTCTTTTTGTTTCAAGTGCAGTATATGTTAGATTGGTAGGAGCCCCCAGTATAGGTTAGATAGGTAGGTGCCCCCAGTATAGTTTAGATAGGTAGGTGCCCCCAGTTTAGGTTAGATAGGTAGGTGTCTGCATTATATGTTAGATAGGTAGGTGCCCACTGTATAAGTTAGATAGGTAGGTGCCCCCAGTATATGTTAGATAGGTAGGAGCCCCCAAGATAGGTTAGATAGGTAGGTACTGACCAGTATAGGTTAGATAGATAGGTGCCCCCAGTATAGGTTAGATAGGTAGGTGCTCCCAGTATAGGCTAGATAGGTATTTGCCCGCCTTATAGGTTATATAGGTAGGTACCCTCAGTGTAGGTTAGATAGGTAGGTGCCCGCAATATAGGTTAGATAAGCAGGTGCCCCCCATAATGGAGGGTGGAGTCAGCCGTGGGGAGGGTGGCCCGACTTCTCCCTCCCTTCCTCTTCCCGTGGCTGCCCTCCATGCTCTCCCCTCCACTGCAGAGTTAGTGCAGCAGGAAGCATTGTATAGTGCAACTCACCTCCCTGCCGTTCCAATTGCCGATCACTTGCTGCTGGTCTCCTCTGCATAGCCGCAATACACACTCTACTTCCTGACAAGCAGGAAGTAGAGCATGTATAAGCGGCTATGCAGAAGAGACCAGCGGCAAGTAATCGGCGATTGGAACGGCAGGGAGGTGAGTTGCTCTATACAATGCTTCCTGCTGCACTAACTCTGCAGTGGAGGGGGGAGCATGGAGGGCGGCCCTGGGTAGAGGAAGGGAGGGAGAAGTCGCGCCGCCCTCCCTGCAGCCGTTGGTCCCCCCTCCATCACAGTGCCCCCCCCAAACCCCCCAGTGCTCAGGGCAGTTGCACTGCCTGCACGACCCTAGAAAAGGAGCTGAAGTCAAGTCATGTGACCTATATATCTGTGCACAAAGTACAGAGTTGCCAGGAGAATGGGTGTTGCCTTATCTCCATAGAACAATCCCCTGAGTCCACCTACCAAACCCTTCCGCCCCCTCCTGTTGAGCACAGGAAAGAGTAGAGCAGATTCAGCACTGTGTCCACAAGAAAACAATGGCCTGTGCCAGCTCCCTGCTCTAAGATGAGTGCCCCTGTGGTTGATGCTGGAATACAGGCAGAGATGGATCGAACTGTAATGGGGCCCTAGGCAAGCTAGTAAATTTGGTGCCCCCTTGTGGTCTTTTTGGTAAGTTGAAGTGGAGAGGTCAGAGAAGGTGGCTGGTGAGCCCTTTGACACCCACTAAGTCTCAGGCTCTTGCCTAGGTTGCCTGGTGGGTGATCCTGCTCTAGATACAGGGAGTAGTTTAAACAGATCCTAGACTGCTGTTCATACCACCCAAGCTACATTTGATATTAAGAAAAGGTGGGGGAAAGGCTGCGCGTCCCTAAACACATGCTGCAATTGAATGGTTAATCGCACAGGCATACACCGCCTCTGCTAGACTGAAAAATGCATGAGATAAGTATAGTAACGAATTAGTTTCTTGGGCATCAAATATATCTATATTTGCAGTATTATCAAAAAATCAGGTCTTCACTGGCAAAAACAGAACATCGATAGAAAACAC
Organism: Hyperolius riggenbachi; assembly: GCF_040937935.1. NCBI lineage: Eukaryota > Metazoa > Chordata > Amphibia > Anura > Hyperoliidae > Hyperolius > Hyperolius riggenbachi. Next base: position 242,367,381 of record NC_090647.1, on the reverse strand, counting down.
ACAAGCTACCAAGCCAGTATATGTCGCACACTGCTAGTATGAAAGAAAGTACACTGCAATTAAAGTAATGAAAAATAATATATAAAGTTCTTTATTTGTAATTAGAAAAAGATTATATGTGCTAATATTAGCATCTATCAGTGAGTGCCAGGCCTGACCTGGAGTCCACCTATATCACCCATCCCTATATCAATAAAAAATCCCTCGCATATATATTAGACCATACTGGTACCTTACAAAACCTCCAGTAACCAAAACGTGAGGTATCCTGAGTCCCCCTAATGGGTGATGACCAGGTAAACAAAAATGTAATATGCTCACAGGTGCTGCACACTGAGCTGGTGGTCATTTCGGATGCAGCCTTAGTGGAATGCGCTGGCGTTCTCCTCGCCGCGCTACATCTGATATTAACACAGGAAGTCAGCATTACAAACACAGCCAGCCATTTAAAAAAAAAGGAATAAGGCAAAAATGATTTACATGCAAAGCACAAAACGTGCATTACAAAAATGATTTACATGCAAAGCACAAAGCATTGTGCATTACAAATGATGTTATATTCCACACAACGTGCATTAAATATCACAATCTTGTTCTATGGCTTTAAATAATCCTGATGGTATTAAATGGAATTAAGCTTGCAATTGTTCCATGGGATTGACTGTACCATACCTACAGTATGCACCTTAATGAAAGTTAGACAGAATGCAGCTATTCTAGTAGAACAGGCTTCAATAATGCGTTGTAATCGGTACATTATCAGAAGGATGCCATCAATCACAGTAATCATAAAAAGGAGACCTAGTGAAGAATTAGTAAGCTACTGTTTCTACCTACCTCCACCATTCCTGTATGTGTCATCCAAAAATTGTAACTTTGGGTGCTAAATATTCAAGATATAGATTTCACATGATAAGTAGTAACTCTCTTCATCTATTCCTAGTTAACCCTATTTCACTCCCCTCCTCACATGTCTTACTACTCTCTGACAGACCACGTTTTAACTGAACATCTAATTAAACCATAGCATAATTATTGCTTGTTTCAGATCAATACACACGTGAAGTGGTTTTCACTCTTTGCTTGCAGCACTGGAGTTCCAGGTTTGAAACTCCACCAGGACACCACAGTATGTGCATGTTCCTATATTTGCATGGGTTTGGATTACTTCAGGTGTTTCCATCTACAAGCCAAAACACATAGCTAGATAAGTTAGTTGGTTAGCATGTCATAGGGACAACAGATTGTGAGAGATTGCTACTAATTAAGATGTCGAAAACATAGAATTTTCCATTCATGAACAGTGAATGCGAACTTCCACAAATGTTCGCAAACAGGTGAATCTGGAGAACGGCCACAGACTTCCATGGGCAGGCAAATTTTAAAACCTACAAAGACGGGTTTTAATCCCTGAGGTGCAGAAATCATATTATGCTGTTCCAGGAGAAGAAGTAAGTGTGGCATTCCTTTGTTTCCAAGGAGGATCTGTGGGTAGGGATGGTGTGGGCCAAAGCTTCCCGCACAGCGGGTCCCAATGCACAAGTAGATAATAATGGCCACTGACGTGTGCTCCGTGTCAGGATGTAAGAAGGAAGGATATTGAGGAACTTTATCAACAAGAGATAGGTACGGGCACCATCCGTCATTCAGCTCATTTATTGTATAGACATTACATGTGCAACACAGGACATCAAAAACACATCACCTGTAGGTCACGCTGCGTTCCACCTCTTGGTGGACGCGAAACGGCCGTCGCCGACCCTTATGCAACCCTGAGCACCCACCTCCACCCCGCACAGATATCGCCATGACCTACAGGTGATGTGTTTTTAATGTCCTGTGTTGCACATGTAATGTCTATACAATAAATGAGCTGAATGATGGATGGTGCCCGTACCTATCTCTTGTTGATAAAGAAATCGTATTATGCACAGCACTGGGTGTCAGTGGGCTGTGGAGTGTATCACACAGAGAAATGTAATAGTACTATCAGAATACAGTAATATAATAATGCACTGGAGTGGTTCTGTGCCTGCAACTTAATGAGGCAACAGCAGTAGTGTGCACACAGCTCAGTGGGTTGTGGAGTGTCACACACACACAAAAAAAACACAGGAGACCAATGTGCTAGCCCTCAAAAGGGCTGTTTGGGATGCTTTCACAGCAAGTGAGGAACAAAAACACAGGCCTAGCTAATGCTTTCCCTACCTATCTGCAACAAGTCTGACCCTGCTCTCACTAACGGTCAGCAGCCAGCAGAGAATTAATCCAATATGGCCACTGCAACTGCTTTTCGATAGGGTGGTGGGGCTACATGGAAGTAGGAAAATTAGTCAATTATTGGCCAACCAAAATTGGATGTGTGTACAAGGGTTTAGTGTTACTATTGGTAAACAAAACAGAAAGTGGTGTAAAGTAAGTTTGTTTGCAAACATTTGTAATCACAAAAAACATTGAACTATGAAGTACGTTTTTCATTTCTTATGTATCTTACTTGTCACAAAAAAGTGTGTTGGCTATAACACTACTGATTCAATTATAAAAAGTTCTGTCATTGTTATCTGTCTCACTTGCAACATGTTAGTGCTGCATGAATAAAAAGCATGCAAGCATTTTATTATTATTATTATTATTAATTTAGTAACGACAAATTCCATAGTGTCTTACACAGTATGGGCCTGATTCACAAAGCGGTGCTAACAGTTAGCACGCTAGTGAAAAGCCCTTTATCACGCCTAAACTCTGTTAAGGCATGATAAGTTTAGGCATGATAAGTTTAGGTGTGATAAGTTTTTAGGCGTGATAAGTTTAAGCACCAACTGGGTTAGCACCGCAGTGCACAGCTGATCAAAAGTTTTGCGCTAGCAAAGTCTGGTGCACTTTGCATAGAGTTTAATGGCGCTGCTTTGTGTGCGGGACTTTACGCGCGATCTAAACTTATCTAAACGTATAATGCCTAAACTTATCATGCCTAAACCTATCATACCTAAGCTTATCATGCCTAAACTTATCATGCCTAAACTGAGTTTAGGCATGATAAAAATGGTTATCACGCCTAAAGTCTTTAACTGGGTTATCACCGCTTTGTGAATCGAGCCCTATATCTCTGTATGTTTTTGTGATGTGGGAAGGAAAATGGAGTGTAGGCTGACCAGGCGTCCTCTTTTGCCCGGACAGGTCCACTTTTTATGACCTGTCCGGGCAGTCCTCCCGGATTTTTTTAATGTCCGGGTGACTGAACACAGAGGGAGCAGAGCTGCTTTGTTCAGTGTGTGAGTCAGGCACAGACTGGCCAGGGGACAAGGGGGGCAATCTCCCCCCAGGCAGCCTTTCATTCAGTGATTTAGGGCAGGTCTGGTGTATTCAGGTTTGTTGTGGTAAGGTAATGTGAAACACAAGGCTAGCTGATAAAAGTGCAATTAGAGGCCAGGCAAGCTTGTAAATATACACAGCATGATGCAGAGCTTGCCTGGAGGGTCCCTGGGCAAATATCTGTCTAGTCTCTCCCCATTGTTATAATGACTGCATGTGTGGATAAGGTGTTAAAAAAGTTGAAAAGTTTTTGACAGTCCCTAGACTCCAGGAGGGCTGCTTTCTGACTTGTGTGAGAGACTGGCAGAGCCTCCTGTATTCCTGCACTTCATCATAAACGCCTTTGTTAGCTTGAATTAACCCCAAAGTGTTCAGTTAAAGAGAACCCGAGGTGGGTTTGAAGAATTGTATCTGCATACAGAGGCTGGATCTGCCTATACAGCCCAGCCTCTGTTGCTATCCCAAACCCCCCTAAGGACCCCTGCACTCTGCAATCCCTCATAAATCACAGCCACGCTGCTGACAAACAACTTGTCAGAGTTGGCTGTGTTTATCTCTGTAGTGTCAGTCTGCTGCTCTCTCCGCCTCCTGCAGAACTCCAGTCCCCGCCTGCATCCCTTCCCTCCCTGCTGATTGGAGGGAAGGGACGGGGGCAGGGACCGGAGCTATGCAGGAGGCGGGGTAGCAGCTGAGACTGACACTACAGATGTAAACACAAGCCTCACAGCAGGGCTGTGATTTATGAGGGATTGCAGAGTGCAGGGGGACCTTAGTGGGGTTTGGGATAGCAACAGAGGCTGGGCTGTATTGGCAGATCCAGCCTCTGTATGCAGATAACATTCTTTAAACACACCTCGGGTTCTCTTTAAATCACTGAGATATCCAGCTTTCAGTATGGGCAAATGAATGGCAAAACGTTCAGTACAGCATGTTTAACTTGTCTTTTCTCAGCAGTTACAGTTTTAGGTTGAACAGAAGACATACAGCCATCCAGTTCAGCCAGAATACTAAATCATTGTGCTTAACTAGCATGGTTTTTACAGTCTTCTCTGGAGTTCTCACCATGATTGTCATTTGTCACCTGCCTGTGTGATTTTATTGCATTTTGTGGGGAAATCTTCTGCGAATCTGATTGCATTTTTTGGTCGGTCGGCCGGCCGGCCGGCCCTCCACCACCATGTGGTCTGGGAAAAAAAAAAACGGCCCTCCATGCCCGCGAAGTTGGACAGCACACTGCTAAGGTCTTGTATATTTGGCCCCACCCATGACCACGCCCACATGCTGCTGTGATCGTCCTCTTTTTTGGAAATCAAAATATGGTCACCCTAATGGAGTGCCTGGAGGAAACCCCTGCAGACAAGGGGAGAACATACAAATCCTTGCAGATTGTGGGATTTTGGACCCAGCACTGCAAGGTGAGAGCGTTATCCACTATGCCACCATTCTGCACTATGATACTAAAGCTGCACAATAGCATATAGACATTTATGTATAGGATATGATTAGCCTGCATTCCCATTCATAGTATGGCATGTAATGCCACATTCTGTTTTATAGTAGTGGTGTAGCACCCTTCTTTTGCTTCCACTCAGATGGGCCACGGCCTATCTGCCAGCACTGCAGATGTGTCCAAACGTTGTGTAAAGATGACCGGCACCATCCATTAATATTAATATGCTCTTTTAATGCTTCATAAGATCTTGTCCCGCCTACAGCGACGTTTCGGAGATGACCTCCTTTATCAAGCAAGGCTGGGTACAGAATGACATATATCACACGCTTACACATTTATATACACATGACCAGACAAAGAAGGCTATTAGAAACAACAATACATCTAACCAATCACGCTCGTCCATGTTAAACACGGACCTGATGGGGAACTGACCTGCTGCTCTGTCATCTGATGCTGAACCCATCTCCCCGCCTCCTCCCCACGTCATTATGGGGAACCCGGCTGTCCCACACCTGCGCATAGCTCCACTCACGCAGCATCACCCCGCTCCGCCTACGGCGGACCTGACAGGGAACTGCAGTGAGTGACGTGAGGGGTGGGCGGCACTAAGGTCGCCCACACCTCCCAAACCATGCGACCAATGAGACGCGTGCTGGACCCACAGCGCCGCCCCTAAAGGCCGCGCCCCGAGTCCACCCACTCCCACAATGGCATGCACTCTTTTGAATTGAAGTCGAGTCAATTCAAAAGAGTGCATGCCATTGTGTCGGATGAGCAGCAGAGGAAGGTTAGGATAGGAGAAATGCGAAATAAATTTTTGCGGAGGGGATATCCAGATCAGGTGGTAGATGGAGCAGTGGCGAAACTTGGGGGTGGCGTTGGAGTCAGGCATCGAAAGAAGTTGACTGACAGAGTGCCATTTGTGTCAATATTTAATACTGAAAGCTATAATATAGCAAAAATAGTTAAGCGTCATTGGCACTTACTGTCTGACAGCTTCTCACAAATTGTGGAATTTCAAAATGCTCCAATTTTTTCGTATAGAAAGGCACCATTCTTAAAGAATAAGTTGGTGCGTGCTAATAGTATTGGAGGTGATTCTGGCCGTCATGCGCTGGCCCGCAGGGGCACTTTCCCGTGTCTCAATTGTGTGCATTGTAGCTCGGTTATAAAAGGTGGTACTATCACACATCCCCATAGGGGCACTAAGTTTAAAATTAAGGGTTGTCACTCATGTGACTCCATGTTTGTTGTTTACGCCTTGCTTGAAGTCTCCCTGCGGGCTAGTGTATGTAGGCCAGACCACACAAAAAATGAAAGTTAGACTCTCCTCTCATAAACATGCAATACGAGAGAAACTTATTGAACAATCAGTAGCTAACCATTTTGTACAGGCTTCCCATTCAGTTAATCAACTTAGATATATGATTTTGGAGCCAGTATTACCATCTAGAAGAGGAGGTGATAGGGTTAAGTGACTTCTATATACGGAAGCATATTGGATAAAAAAACTGGACTCCATGGAGCCCAGAGGGCTTAATAAAGAGCTAGACCTGATACCTTTTATTTAATATCATGCCTGCCCCAATGCTATTTCATTATGTCATTGCTAATTTTTTCTTTTTTATTTATTTTTTTTCTTTTGAATTAAACAGGTTTATTACTCATCTTGTGTGCCCTCTCTGCAAACTCCCTGTGCGTATATGTATTATTATATATACTGGTTAAGAGGTGAGATTTAGTGTTTTGTAGCATAATGGAGCGTTCCCTATGCGTGCGGGGTGCTCTGTTGTCCGTCACCATAGTAACAACAAGGTAGGAGTGGGTGGACTCGGGGAGTGACCTCTAGGGGCGGCGCTGTGGGTCCGGCACACGTCTCATTGGTCACATGGTTTGCGGAGGTGTGGGCGACCTTAGTGCCGCCCACGCTTCACGTCACTCACTGCAGTTCCCCGTCAGGTCCGCCGTAGGCGGAGCGGGGTGATGCTGCGTGAGTGGAGCTATGCGCAGGTGTGGGGCGGCCGGGTTCCCCTTCCGCATTATGACATGGGGATGAGGCGGGGAGATGGGTCCAGCATCATATGACAGAGCAGCAGGTCAGTTCCCCATCAGGTCCGTGTTTAACATGGACCAGCGTGATTGGTTAGATGTATTGTTGTTTCTAATAGGCTGCTTTGTCTGGTCATGTGTATATAAATGTGTAAACGTGTGATATATGTCATTCTGTACCCAGCCTTGCTTGATAAAGGAGATCATCTCCGAAACATCGCTGTAGGCGGGACAAGATCTTATGAAGCAATAAAAGAGCATATTAATATTAAAGAGAACCCGAGGTGTGTTTAAAGAATGTTATCTGCATACAGAGGCTTGATCTGCCTATACAGCCCAGCCTCTGTTGCTATCCCAAACCCCACTAAGGTCCCCCTGCACTCTGCAATCCCTCATAAATCACAGCCATGCTGTGAGGCTGTGTTTACATCTGTAGTGTCAGTCTCAGCTGCTCCCCCGCCTCCTGCATAGCTCCAGTCCCTGCCCCCCTCCCTTCCCTCCAATCAGCAGGGAGGGAAGGGATGCAGGCGGGGACCGGAGTTCTGCAGGAGGCGGGGAGAGCAACAGACTGACACTATGGAGATAAACACAGCCAGCTCTGACAAGCTGTTTGTCAGCAGCGTGGCTGTGATTTATGAGGGATTGCAGAGTGCAGGGGGACCTTAGTGGGGTTTGGGATAGCAACAGAGGCTGGGCTGTATAGGCAGATCCAGCCTCTGTATGCAGATAATATTCTTCAAACCCACCTCGGGTTCTCTTTAATGGATGGTGCCGGTCATCTTTACACAATGTTATGCCACATTCTGTTTGGAATGCATAAGTGACAGAGACATCCTCTGATGCCATGGCATGGTTACATGCTACCGATATCGAATCAGGGAGTTTTGGCACAAAAACACCTAGCATTTCATAGACCACAATGCTAATTTGAAGCTATGTAAGTGCCTGGATTGGACAAATGTGCTTGCATATGACATCTAAGACCACCATTGAAACACAGCTTTTAAGGCAAGTACCAGATTTTTCGGACTATAAGACGTTCCTGACCATAAGACGCACCTAGGTTTAGAGGACAAAAACCAGGGGAAAAAATATATGCTAAACCTGGTGCATCCATGGTGATGGGGCATCTTGTGGATTATGCCCCCTTGAACCTCTTGTGTCCTCCTCTGTCTCCCTTGTGTCCTACCGTGTCCCCCATGTGTATGCCTCTGTCCTCCTTCTGTCCTCTCCTATGCCCCTTTGTGTCCTTCTCTATGCCCCTTTGTGCCCCCCTTGAGTCCTCCTCTATGCCCCTTTGTCTTTCTCTTGTGTCTTACTCTATGCCCCTTTGTGTCCTACATTTGTCCCCCTGTGTCCTCCTCTGCATGGGCACAGTACAGGGAGTCCCCAACATTGCAGCCAATTGGAGGTTTGTATTGGCAGGCGTTCACAAGTCAGGACCTTCCTGCATTTGGATTATAAGTTGCAGTGACTTTTTTCCCCACTTTTGGGGGAGAAAAAGTGAGTCTTATAGTCCAAAAAATCCACTATACAGCTTAACCCAGCTCATGTCTTGCCAAGCTTAGTCCGAGGTTGGCAAGGCATGAGCTGGGTTAAGCTATATAGTGATTAACCACCCTGGCGTTCTGATTAAATCGCCAGGGTGGCTGCGGGAGGGTTTTTTTCAAATAAAAAAAAAACTATTTCATGCAGCCAACTGAAAGTTGGCTGCATGAAAGCCCACTAGAGGGCGCTCCGGAGGCGATCTTCCGATCGCCTCCGGCGCCCAGAATAAACAAGGAAGGCCGCAATGAGCGGCCTTCCTTGTTTTGCTTATATCGTCGCCATAGCGACGAGCGGAGTGACGTCATCGACGTCAGCCGACGTCCTGACGTCAGCCGCCTCCGATCCAGCCCTTAGCGCTGGCCGGAACTTTTTGTTCCGGCTGCGCAGGGCTCAGGCGGCTAGGGGGGCCCTCTTTCGCCGCTGCTCGCGGCGAATCGCCGCAGAGCGGCGGCGATCAGGCAGCACACGCGGCTGGCAAAGTGCCGGCTGCGTGTGCTGCTTTTTATTTGATTAAAATCGGCCCAGCAGGGCCTGAGCGGCGACCTCCGGCGGTGTTGGACGAGCTCAGCTCGTCCAGACCGCTCAGGTGGTTAATGCACCCCAGACGTGCACCTTACATTTTGCCCCTTTTGTTACCTCTTGTTCCCTTAGATTGGAAGCTCACAAGCACAGGGTCCTCTCCCCCCTTCCTGTATTTTGCTTCAGATTTTGTTAGTCGCAACGTATTATTCGTGAAATTTACATTGTCTACTAAGTCTATAATGTATTATGTACAGGTAGAACAGCGAGGAGAACGCCAGCGCATACCACTAAGGCTGCATCCAAAATGACCACCAGCTCAGTGTGCAGCACCTAAATAGATTTTCTGCACACTTTGCATTCAATTCAGATGCAAATCATATGCAAATCTGCTACTCCAGTTTAGGTTCTATGTTAGATAGGTAGGTGCCCACTGTATAAGTTAGATAGGTAGGTGCCCCCAGTATATGTTAGATAGGTAGGAGCCCCCAACATAGGTTAGATAGGTAGGTACTGACCAGTATAGGTTAGATAGATAGGTGCCCCCAGCATAGTTTAGATAGGTAGGTGCTCCCAGTATAGGCTAGATAGATAGGTGCCCGCAATATAGGTTAGATAAGCAGGTGCCCCCCATAATGGAGGGTGGAGTCAGCCATGGGGAGGGTGGCCCAACTTCTCCCTCCCTTCCTCTCCCCGTGGCCGCCCTCCATGCTCTCCCCTCCGGTGCAGAGTTAGTGCAGCAGGAAGCGTTGTATAGTGCAACTCACCTCCCTGCCATTCCAATTGCGGATCAATTGCCGCTGGTCTCCTCTGCATAGCCGCAATACACACTCTACTTCCTGGCTAGCAGGAAGTAGAGCATGTATAAGCGGCTATGCAGAAGAGACCAGCGGCAAGTGATCGGCGATTGGAACGGCAGGGAGGTGAGTTGCTCTATACAATGCTTCCTGCTGCACTAACTCTGCAGCGGAGGGGGGAGCATGGAGGGCGGCCCTGGGTAGAGGAAGGGAGGGAGAAGTCGCGCCACCCTCTCAGCAGCCGTTGGTCCCCCCTCCATCACGGTGCCCCCCCCCCAACCCCCCAGTGCTCAGGGCAGTTGCACTGCCTGCACGACCCTAGAAAAGGGGCTGAAGTCAAGTCATGTGACCTATATATCTGTGCACAAAGTACAGAGTTGCCAGGAGAATGGGAGTTGCCTTATCTCCATAGAACAATCCCCTGAGTCCACCTACCAAACCCTTCCGCCCCCTCCTGTTGAGCACAGGAAAGAGTAGAGCAGATTCAGCACTGTGTCCACAAGAAAACAATGGCCTGTGCCAGCTCCCTGCTCTAAGATGAATGCCCCTGTGGTTGATGCTGGAATACAGGCAGAGATGGATCGAACTGTAATGGGACCCTAGGCAAGCTAGTAAATTTGGTGCCCCCTTGTGGTCTTTTTGGTAAGTTGAAGTGGAGAGAGGTCAGAGAAGGTGGCTGGTGAGCCCTTTGACACCCACTAAGTCTCACGCTCTTGCCTAGGTTGCCTGGTGGGTGATTCTGCTCTAGATACAGGGAGTAGTTTAAACAGATCCTAGGCTGCTGTTCATACCACCCAAGCTACATCTGATATTAAGAATTGATATTAAGGGGCCCCTCCTCCTGAGTTTCCTGTTTGCATAATAAGTAGTAGCAGATTTGCATATGATTTGCATCTGAATTGAATGCAAAGTGTGCAGAAAATCTATTTAGGTGCTGCACACTGAGCTAGTGGTCATTTCGGATGCAGCCTTAGTGGTATGCGCTGGCGTTCTCCTCGCTGTTCAACTAAATGTAAGTTACACATTTTTTTTGCTTAGCTGCTCCCAAGGTTTTAAATTTAGGTTAGGTCACTTGCCCGGAGGTCTGCCTCACCGTGGCGCAAGTGTCTAGTATAATATACTTTGCATGCAAACAATATTGGAAGCTAAAGTTCCTTCTAGTTTAATAAATGTTAGCACTTGTCTTGGATGCAGGGCATGCATTTTTCAGTCTAGCAGAGGCGGTGTATGCCTGTGCGATTAACCATTCAATTGCAGCATGTGTTTAGGGACGCGCAGCCTTTCCCCCCACCTTTTCTATTATGTACAGGTGTTTGTAGTTTTACATATCAATGTTTGTTTTCTACTATGTATAGAACCTTGGAAGATGACGTCTCTATGTAAATCAGTAATAGTAATAGTTTATGGGTCATTTACTGGGATACTAGCCGCTGTATACAAAAAAAAGATCACTGAGCACAAGAGCAGTTGCATTACAATGGTGGTATACACAATGCTTTACATCAAACAACTGAAACACCAGTCACTACACATTGATTAAAATGTAAGGATGCTGCCTCCATGTGTTCCATTGCATGTGCAGCTGTAAATAAATTATAATAATAATTTCTGAAAGTAGAACCATTTGACTTATTGAAGCTCAAATTAAGGGGGGGGGGGGGGTTAGGGACAGGTAAAAGTAGTTCCTCAGTTCAAACAATATAAATGTTTAAGTACCAGGAAGCTTTTGCCCACAAGGCAAAGCCAACTCAATAGTCTCTAGGCTAGCAACAGTCACACAGCAACACATCTACATACACAAACACAATTACAATCACTGGCTGTAATGCTCAAGATCATACACAGGACTGAGAGCTCGCTTAAAACTAAATGCACTGCGGTCATAAAGACTCAGGCCTCTTGTGCTGTGCTGCGTTACCCTACGGGGCCTCAAAAGTAATGAAAGTCTATGGAGTCTTTCACACCTATTGCAGTCCCTTGCAGTGCGCCAGAAGGGCAACAGTGCATTACTGCATGGTGCTTGGGGAAATGGAAGCCAATGTGCGATGCACTATGTGTGAACAACGGAGCGCGGTGCGTTGCAGGAATCCCAGTGATGTACTTCTTGCAAAACAGGGAGTACGTCACTAAGCGGGGGCGGCACTATGCATATCACTGTCGGCACTCTCAGCCGCTGGGTCATATGTTTGTCGTTTCTTGCATTGCGGTGGGATGCGGCAGGAGCATCACACACCCACCACAAAGCAAAAAAAAAGATGTAAAACCGGCCTGAAAACAAAGTCAGAAACAAATTTTCATTGTATATTCTTTGCTGAAGTTTACCTGAAGTGAAAAATAAAATTAAAAAGTGAGCTACTTACTTGTAACTGGGCTTCCCACTCCCTCCCACTCAACGTTTCAGGAATCTGACATTCTGAACCTATTTGACAAGTACTTGTGGAGTAGATATGTGCAGCGAGGCTCCTGTTCATGTACGCACAGAGCAGCACTGTGCAGGTGCAACCATGGCCCAGGCCTGCACAATAGCATGGAGCCACTTGTGTATTGCTTTTTCCTCTGTACACAAGCTACTGTGCAGCCTGTCAGTACGCCTGCGCTGTGCGGTTGCGCTTATACATAGACGAGAGTGCGGCCACGAAGAAGAAGAGAGTACCGGCAAACAGTGGTGCTTTCAAGAAGGATCGGAGAAACCGCTGGATCATTCAGAGGATTCCCTCTACAAAGGTAAGTATCAAACTTTCTTTTCAGGGGGGCGGAAGGGGTCCCACGGGTAGTTTTTAAAGTTTCAGCCCTTCCTTGTCATGCCAAGTACCTCTAATGTGTTGACAAAAGATATATTTATGTTATCAGTGAGAAAGTGGCCATTATAGCAATTCTGGAGCGCTGAATCAAGCATCTTAAGATGCATACACTTGCAAAGGGATTGCTGCCTATAGAGATTGGGAGGAAGAACGATAACACAGTGCGTAGGGTAGGTAAGGAGGGGAACAATGCACGTAGTTAAAGAAAATCAGCATCTCTTAATCTTTCAGCATCGTATCAGAGTGGCTGTACACACAAACCAGATTCTCGACAGAGATAGCCTCAACCAGCCACCTCTGCTGGGTTTAGCTTAAGGTGTGTGCACACCGTAACTGTTTGACTATAGCTATATTGTGATAATAAGAACTTGATCGGAAGATTAAAGTAAAAAATAATCTACATCTCAGCTACCAAGTCTGCAAAAACATCTGTTTTTTAAACGTGCATAAAAACAGGCATCTTTGTTGCACATACTGTGCCTGCAAGTACTCAACAAGGATATGTTTGTATCTGCATTCCTGTTCTACAAGGCAATGAAAACATCTAGGACCGGACATATAAGCTATGTCAAGTGGATTGCAATCGCTGCTCGGAGACTGAAGGAGGAGCTCCTCTCTGCCCACCAAGCAGGAGATGCGTGCGCAGCTTGCGCGCAATCTCCTGCAGAACAGAGCCCCAGGACTTTTACGCCGATTGGCATTAGGCGGTCCTGGGGCTGCTGCCGCGGCCATGCCCACCGTCGTTACGCGGTCGGCTAGAGGTTAACAATTTAAGAATAATATCAATTTGACCCCCCTGGCGGTATAAAAAATTCCGCCAGGAGGCAGCGCAGCAGTTTTTTTTTTGTTTTTGTTTTTCTTATATCATGTAGCGAGCCCAGGGCTCGCTATATGATAGCCGCTGCTCAGCGGCATCCCCCCGCCCGCTTCGATCAGGAAATCCCGTTCAAAGAACAGGATTTCCTGGAGGGCTTCCCCCATGGCGACGGGGCGGGATGACGTCACCGATGTCGGGACGTCATTGGGAGTCCCGAACCACCCCTCAGCGCTGCCTGGCACTGATTGGCCAGGCAGCGCACGTGGTCTGGGGGGGGGGGGGCGCGCGGCGCGACGGATAGCGGCGATCGAGCGCTATCCGAACTACGTTCGGGGTTACCGCCAAGGAGGTTAAAGGATAAGAATAAAGTTATTTACACATTAATTACACATTTTCCAGTAGAAAAGTACATATATTTCCATAGACCTGTACATCAGTCCTAAAAGAGGGACAAATGAGGAAGAAAGCGGGACAGAGGGATATGGTTACCAAAGAGAGACTGTCTCTCCAAAAGATAGATAGTTGGAAGCTATGCCTATATGTGCTTTGGGTTCACTGGCTGAGCAGAGGGGAATGTTCAGTAATATTTAGACACAAACATGATTTTATCCACTGTATACATAAACATTGTAGTGAGTAGTAAAGTGGGTGAAAAAACTCCTCCTGAAATACACTAAAACACCATTACTGAGCCATGATTAGTGCCAAAATTTGAGAGTTTGTAACTTTTGATGGCATTTGATGTCTTTATGCTCTATCATATTGATAAACCAGAGAGGTGTGAAAACTGGTTTGACATATGGGATAGAAAATTAATTCTGCTGCTGGGAAGCACAGATTACATATAAGATAAAAATAGGAAATAGGTATGAGCAATTAAATCACAGAATGGTATATGCAATATTATATATGTAGAAAAACATGCTTACGTAGAGACTGACTAATAGGTAATAAGCTCCTTGTCATGTTTTCCAGTAGGCCAGCTTACCTTGTTCTGGCATGGGATACGGTAATTGCTCACACTTTATTAGGTGACTAAGAGCATTTTACGAAATCATCTTTCTTTTGTCATTAAGAAATTTTAGAGTGGTAATTCCCAGCATATGCTGCTTGTCTTGGCTTTAACCACTTGAGGACCTAGGGCTTTACCCCCCTTAAGGACCGGCCACTTTTTTTCCATTCAGACCACTGCAGCTTTCACGGTTTATTGCTCGCTCATACAACCTACCACCTAAATGAATTTTGGCTCCTTTTCTTGTCACTAATAAAGCTTTCTTTTGATGCTATTTGATTGCTCCTGCGATTTTTACTTTTTATTATATTCATCAAAAAAGACATGAATTTTGGCAAAAAAATGATTTTTTTAACTTTCTGTGCTGACAGTTTTCAAATAAAGTAAAATTTCTGTATACATGCAGCGCGAAAAATGTGGACAAACATGTTTTTGATAAAAAAAAAAACCATTCAGTGTATATTTATTGGTTTGGGTAAAAGTTATAGCGTTTACAAACTATGGTGCCAAAAGTGAATTTTCCCATTTTCAAGCATCTCTGACTTTTCTGACCCCCTGTCATGTTTCATGAGGGGCTAGAATTCCAGGATAGTATAAATACCCCCCAAATGACCCCATTTTGGAAAGAAGACATCCCAAAGTATTCACTGAGAGGCATAGTGAGTTCATAGAAGATATTATTTTTTGTCACAAGTAAGCGGAAAATGACACTTTGTGAGGAAAAAAAAAAAAAAAAAAAGTTTCCATTTCTTCTAACTTGCGACAAAAAAAAATGAAATCTGCCACGGACTCACCATGCCCCTCTCTGAATACCTTGAAGGGTCTACTTTCCAAAATGGGATCATTTGTGGGGTGTGTTTACTGTCCTGACATTTTGGGGGGTGCTAAATTGTAAGCACCCCTGTAAAGCCTAAAGGTGCTCATTGGACTTTGGACCCCTTAGCGCAGTTAGGCTGCAAAAAAGTGCCACACATGTGGTATTGCCGTACTCAGGAGAAGTAGTATAATGTGTTTTGGGGTGTATTTTTACACATACCCATGCTGGGTGGGAGAAATATCTCTGTAAATGACAATTTGTTAATTTTTTTTACACACAATTGTCCATTTACAGAGATATTTCTCCCACTCAGCATGGGTATGTGTAAAAATACACCACAAAACACATTATACTACTTCTCCTGAGTACGGCGATACCACATGTGTGGCACTTTTTTGCACCCTAACTGCGCTAAAGGGCCCAAAGTCCAATGAGTACCTTTAGGATTTCACAGGTCATTTTGAGAAATTTCGTTTCAAGACTACTCCTCACGGTTTAGGGCCCCTAAAATGCCAGGGCAGTATAGGGACCCCACAAATGACCCCATTTTAGAAAGAAGACACCCCAAGGTATTCCGTTAGTAGTATGGCGAGTTCATAGAAGATTTTATTTTTTGTCACAAGTTAGCGGAAAATGACACTTTGTGAAAAAACACAATTAAAATCAATTTCCGCTAACTTTTGACAAAAAATAAAATCTTCTATGAACTCACCATACTCCTAACGGAATACCTTGGGGTGTCTTCTTTCTAAAATGGGGTCATTTGTGGGGTTCCTATACTGCCCTGGCATTTTAGGGGCCCTAAACCGTGAGGAGTAGTCTTGAAACCAAATGTCGCAAAATGACCTGTGAAATCCTAAAGGTACTCATTGGACTTTGGGCCCTTTAGCGCAGTTAGGGTGCAAAAAAGTGCCACACATGTGGTATCGCCATACTCGGGAGAAGTAGTACAATGTGTTTTGGGGTGTATTTTTACACATACCCATGCTGGGTGGGAGAAATACCTCTGTAAATGGACAATTGTGTGTAAAAAAATCAAAAGATTGTCATTTACAGAGGTATTTCTCCCACCCAGCATGGGTATGTGTAAAAATACACCCCAAAACACATTGTACTACTTCTCCCGAGTACGGCGATACCACATGTGTGGCACTTTTTTGCACCCTAACTGCACTAAGGGGCCCAAAGTCCAATGAGTACCTTTAGGATTTCACAGGTCATTTTTGTTTCAAGACTACTCCTCACGGTTTAGGGCCCCTAAAATGCCAGGGCAGTATAGGAACCCCACTAATGACCCCATTTTAGAAAGAAGACACCCCAAGGTATTCCGTTAGGAGTATGGTGAGTTCATAGAAGTTTTTATTTTTTTGTCACAAGTTAGCGGAAATTGATTTTAATAGTTTTTTTTACAAAGTGTCATTTTCCGCTAACTTGTGACAAAAAATAAAATCTTCTATGAACTCACCATACTCCGTACGGAATACCTTTGGGTGTCTTCTTTCTAGAATGGGGTCATTTGTGGGGTTCCTATACTGCCCTGGCATTTTAGGGGCCCTAAACCGTGAGGAGTAGTCTTGAAACCAAATGTCGCAAAATGACCTGTGAAATCCTAAAGGTACTCATTGGACTTTGGGCCCCTTAGCGTACTTAGGGTGTAAAAAAGTGCCACACATGTGGTACCGCTGTACTCAGGAGAAGTAGTATAATGCGTTTTGGGGTGTATTTTTACACATACCCATGCTAAGTGGGAGAAATATCTCTGTAAATGACAATTGTTTGATTTTTTTACACACAATTGTCCATTTACATAGAAATTTCTCCCACCCAGCATGGGTATGTGTAAAAATACACCCCAAAACACATTATACTACTTTTCCTGAGTACGGCGGTACCACATGTGTGACACTTTTTTGCAGCCTAGGTGCGCTAAGGGGCCCAACGTCCTATTCACAGGTCATTTTGAAGCATTTGTTTTCTAGACTACTCCTCGCGGTTTAGGGCCCCTAAAATGCCAGGGCAGTATAGGAACCCCACAAGTGACCCCATTTTAGAAAGAAGACACCCCAAGGTATTCCGTTAGGTGTATGGCGAGTTCATAGAAGATTTTATTTTTTGTCAGAAGTTAGTGAAAAATGACACTTTGTGAAAAAAAACCAATAAAAATTAATTTCCGCTAACTTTTGACAAAAAATTAAATCTTCTATGAACTCGTCATACACCTAACATAATACCTTGGGGTGTCTTTTTTTTCTAAAATGGGGTCACTTGTGGGGTTCCTATACCGCCCTGGCATTTTACAGGCCCAAAACCGTGAGTAGTCTGGAAACCAAATGTCTCAAAATGACTGTTCAGGGGTATAAGCATCTGCAAATTTTGATGACAGGTGGTCTATGAGGGGGCGAATTTTGTGGAACCGGTCATAAGCAGGGTGGCCTTTTAGATGACAGGTTGTATTGGGCCTGATCTGATGGATAGGAGTGCTAGGGGGGTGACAGGAGGTGATTGATGGGTGTCTCAGGGGGTGGTTAGAGGGGAAAATAGATGCAATCCATGCACTGGGGAGGTGATCGGAAGGGGGTCTGAGGGTTTGGCCGAGTGATCAGGAGCCCACACGGGGCAAATTAGGGCCTGATCTGATGGGTAGGTGTGCTAGGGGGTGACAGGAGGTGATTGATGGGTGTCTCAAGGTGTGATTAGAGGGGGCAATGGATGCAAGCAATGCACTGGCGAGGTGATCAGGGCTGGGGTCTGAGGGCATTCTGAGGGTGTGGGCGGGTGATTGAGTGCCCTAGGGGCAGATAGGGGTCTAATCTGATAGGTAGCAGTGACAGGGGGTGATTGATGGGTAATTAGTGGGTGTTTAGGGTAGAGAATAGATGGAAACACTGCGCTTGGGTGGTGATCTGATGTCGGATCTGCGGGCGATCTATTGGTGTGGGTGGGTGATCAGTTTGCCCGCAAGGGGCAGGTTAGGGGCTGATTGATGGGTGGCAGTGACAGGGGGTGATTGATGGGTGGCAGTGACAGGGGGTGATTGATGGGTGGCAGTGACAGGGGGTGATTGATGGGTGATTGATAGGTGATTGACAGGTAATCAGTGGGTTATTACAGGGGAGAACAGATGTAAATATTGCACTGGCGAATTGATAAGGGGGGGTCTGAGGGCAATCTGAGCGTGTAGGCGGGCGATTGGGTGCCCGCAAGGGGCAGATTAGGGTCTGATCTGATAGGTAACAGTGACAGGTGGTGATAGGGAGTGATTGATGGGTGATTGATGGGTAATTAGTGGGTGTTTAGAGGAGAGAATAGATGGAAACACTGCGCTTGGGTGGTGATCTGATGTCGGATCTGCGGGCGATCTATTGGTGTGGGTGGGTGATCAGATTGCCCGCAAGGGGCAGGTTAGGGGCTGATTGATGGGTGGCAGTGACAGGGGGTGACAGGGGGTGATTGATGGGTGATAGGTGATTGGCAGGTGATTGACAGGTGATCAGTGGGTTATTACAGGGAAGAACAGATGTAATTAATGCACTGGTGAATTGATAAGGGGGGGTCAGAGGGCAATCTGAGCGTGTGGGCGGGTGATTGGGTGCCCGCAAGGGGCAGATTAGGGTCTGATCTGATAGGTAACAGTGACAGGTGGTGATAGGGGGTGATTGATGGGTAATTAGTGGGTGTTTAGAGAAGATAACAGATGTAAACGATACATTTGGGAGGTAATCTGACGGCGGGTTTGCGGGCGATCTAATGGTGTGGGTGGGTGATCAGATTGCCCGCAAGGGGCAGGTTAGGGGCTGATTGATGGGTGGCAGTGACAGGGGGTGATTGATGGGTGATAGGTGATTGGCAGGTGATTGACAGGTGATCAGTGGGTTATTACAGGGAAGAACAGATGTAATTAATGCACTGGTGAATTGATAAGGGGGGGGTCAGAGGGCAATCTGAGCGTGTGGGCGGGTGATTGGGTGCCCGCAAGGGGCAGATTAGGGTCTGATCTGATAGGTAAAAGTGACAAGTGGTGATAGGGGGTGATTGATGGGTGATTGATGGGTAATTAGTGGGTGTTTAGAGGAGAGAATAGATGTAAACAATGGATTTGGGAGGTGATCTGATGTCGGATCTGTGGGCGATCTATTGGTGTGGGGGGGTGATCAGATTGCCCGCAAGGGGCAGGTTAGGGGCTGATTGATGGGTGGCAGTGACAGGGGGTGATTGACGGGTGATTGATGGGTGATTGACGGGTGATTGACAGGTGATTGACAGGTGATTGACAGGTGATCAGGGGGATAGATGCATACAGTAAACAGGGGGGGGTGGTCTGGGGGGGGGGTCTGGGGAGAATCTGAGGGGTGGGGGGTGATCAGGAGGGGGCAGGGAGCAGGGGGGGGGGATAAAAAAAAATAGCGTTGACAGATAGTGACAGGGAGTGATTGATGGGTGATTAGGGGGGTGATTGGGTGCAAACAGGGGTCTGGGGGGTGGGCAGGGGGGGGTCTGATGGGTGCTGTGGGCGATCTGGGGCAGGGGGGGGAGAAATCAGTGTGCTTGGGTGCAGACTAGGGTGGCTGCAGCCTGCCCTGGTGGTCCCTCGGACACTGGGACCACCAGGGCAGGAGGCAGCATGTATAATACACTTTGTAAACATTACAAAGTGTATTATACACTTTGTATGCGGCGATCGCGGGGTTAACATCCCGCCGGCGCTTCCGTATAGCCGGCGGGATGTTGCGGCGAGCGAGCGGTGACAGGCGCCGGCGGAGGATCGCGTCACGGATGACGCGATCGCTCCGCCCATGCCCTTAAATGGACCGCCGCCTCTGTGGGTGAGGCCGTCCTGCAGGGCTCCACTTCCCCGCCGCCCCTGTGTAGTGGGCGGTCGGGAAGTGGTTAAGCAAACCAAAACAGAAAAAAAATTCATTGAAACCTTCATAATGGAAACTGGAACCATTTATATAGTTCTTTTCTTCCGGTGGCTTAAAAGCACCACAGCTGCAGCCACTAGGGTGTGCTCAAAAGGCAGTAGCAGTGTTAGAGATTATTGCCCAAGGTCTCCTTACCAAATAGGTGCTGGTTTACTGGACAGGAAGAGCTGAGATTGGAACCCTGGCCTCCTGTGTCAGAGGCAAAGCCCTTAACCAGTACACTATCTAGCCAATGCTGGCAGACACAAATACCACTCCAGAAGCATCAATTGGGCAATCAGGGCACTTCTTAAATGCTTAACCTATAGCCAGTCTCAAACCATGCTAGGAAATTATACTTTTCACCTCATTATGAGTAACACAGATCATTTGTCAAACTCAATTCCAACTTTGAGAAACTATGTTCACAAATGAAATTGTTGGGCTTACTAAGATGGCCAACAGTGACAGCAGTGCTAGTACGTAATTGTAATGTTTCCTGCACTGAGTTACTATCTATGGTTGTTGTTAAAAAATGTATCTTTATTTCTCAACAAGTACCCTTTAACCACTTGAGGACCGTGGGCTTGCACTCCCCTAGTGATTAGGCTATTTTCTGCAATTTAGGCCACTGCAGCTTTAAGGCCTCACTGCAGGGCTGTACAATTCAGCACCCAAGTGATTCCCTCCCTTTTCTGCCCACCAACAGAGCTTTATGTTGGTGGGCTCTACTTGGCTCCTGACCGTGTCTATCAATGTAAGCCAATGGGAGCGGCTTACATTGAAAGACACGGCCAGGAGCCAATGAAATCGGCTTCTGACCGACTCACATGGCTCTGCCGTCATAGAGACAGGAAACGGCGGATGCGTGCTGTGGGCGGTAATTGAAATCTACGCCCTTCCAGCCAGGAGCCCACCAAAACAGGGTGTAAATTTCAGTCATTATGGTCCTTAAGTAGTTAAAGTGAGTTTAAACCTCCTATACACATAATAATAAAATCAAAGCAGTGCACTTAAAAATATGTATCAGCAGTTTTTTTTCCAGCAAATAAAGCATCTGGTCAGTGTTATATAGACCTGGCCAATCTTACAGCTGCTTATGTTCTAAAGCCAACAAGGCTCATTTCCCTCATTGGCTGCTCGACCCCATGTGACATCTGCCGCCGGGCAGTTTATGCATCAGTATTTCTGCCCCCTGCACGCATTCGTCTCTTGGGCACTTCCCCCTAGCAACCGGTTAAGAACTTCAGCACACCATATGCCGCCCACAGTAGCTGTCCTTTGAGCTGACAAGTAGAGCTGCTGGGAGAACAGCGCGGCTCAAAGGACGGCTACTGCGCATACGCTGGGGCATTAATTCTGGGTCAAAGGTCCTAACTGACAATTAGTCAGGACTAACAATTAGTGAGGAGCAAAGAATAGTATAGCAGCAGAATGGAGGCAGACAGAGGGGAATGGAGGCCATATAATGATACAGCATTATAGACAAAAGTATTCATTTGATTAAAAAAAAAAATTTGTCTCGGCTATCCTTTAAGCGTAGACAATGGGTGATGTAAAGAGTGCAAGTATGAATACAAGAAGTCCCTTTTTGACCTGCATTTCAAAGTACTACCTTTAAAAAATATAAGACAGTGTACATTGTAGCATGTTACAATGATTTTAGTTTACATGATGGTAAATAATTAAACATGGCCATGCTATATTATCACTGTTTTATTTATATCCACAGCAGTACCAGCCATATATAATGTGAATGGGATCTGGATGGTTGGAGAAGAAGAATGGGATATACTGTATAACGTGAATGCTGTTGGGGAGGGAGGAGTGTAGCGTGAATGGGCCACTGGGGTCAACTCGGGTATGTATAGTGCAGTTTTAACCTAAACTCAATTTTTAAAGCTCTGAACCCCAGGTTTCAACTCTTCTTCTCTCCTGCTCCCACTTGATCTCCACTACTCACTACCCACCCTCCAATTCCTTCCAGACCTCCTATCGTCGATAATGAGTAGAGGAGGGTTGGAAGGTGGTGGGGTGTAGGGGTAAGTGTGTGGAAAGCAGGAAGAAGGAGAGAAGATCTGCCCCTTTCTGCTTCGTTCACAGGCGATGTGGGGACCAGGAGGCATCAGGGACAGTGCAGTCCTGACTCAGGCAGCAGGTATGTGTACCCTAAATGCATATTCTTAGGTACCTGTAAGAAGCAGATGGAGGCTAGCACTTCCAAAAGTATAAAGCTTTTTTATTGATCCATAGATAAAAACATGTGGCTATACGGCGACAGCCCGCTGTTTCAGGACTCAGCCCTTTCTCAAGGCGAAGTGCCCACAAGTGAATGACATATACAACCCACTTACAAAGTGATACACCAACCTTTCAACCAATGAATTCAAAATTCAGCAGCCACTCAACTTACCCGGTGACTCTGGCGGACCTAAGAGAGAACTCGTGGCGTAACATGCAAAACGCCAACATCTCTAGTTGTACGGAGCTGTGCGGCATACACGCTGCATAAGCACGCCCCCTAATCTGTATTCACTGCAGCGACTCTGGGAGGCCAATAGGAAAAGGCATTAAGGATGACATCAGCGCTAGACCAGCCCCCCTGCGCATAAATAATAGTCCACGTTGCGCGCAGCACAATTCGACAAAGAGACAAATTTATCTCTAATCGAATCTGATTAGAGATAAATTTGTCTCTAGTCAAAGCTGCCCATATACTGCAGGCCGATTCCTGTCTGATTTCAGCATGAAATCTTCAGGGAATCGGCTGTGCCTGCCGCGTCCGGCCCACCGCTGCTTCCCTAATGTATAAATGTGTCAAGAGCAGCGGGCATTTCATCACTTGTTCCGAAATCGGGCGCCGCACTGCCGCACACCCAGCCAACCATCTTGGGCCCGACATCTTGCAGCACGCACGATCAACAATGCAACCAATTTCATCTCTTGTGGGGTGCTCTGGTAAAGACCAGTAGTGACGTAGACTCACAGCCCGGGAGAGCCCAAGCCTACCACTGGTGTCATGGTCAACAACTACCCTGTCTGCAACAGACAGCATGACAAGCTATAGGCAGAAATCCTCCAAATATCAGATGCATAAGTTCTTGAGTGGGGTGATTTTATATACAGTGCAGTCCATAATTATTCATACCCCTGGAAAATTTTGACTTAAAGTTACTTTTATTCATCCAGCAAGTAGTTTTTTGACTGGAAATGGCATAGGTGTCTCCCAAAAGATAATAAGACAATGTACAATGTGGGGGAAAAAAACATTTCTCAGCTTTTATTTCCATTTTAGCAAATCAGTGTCCAGTCCAAGATTACTCATACCCTTCTCAATAATCACAAGAAAAGCCTTTACTGGCTACTATTACAACAATCAAATGCTTCCTATAATTGCAGACCAGCTTTTTGCACGTCTCCACAGGTATTTTTGCCCATTCATCTTTAGCAATGAGCTCCAAATCTTTCAGGTTGGAGGGTCTTCTTGTCATCACCCTGATCTTTAGCTCCCTCCACAGATTCTCAGTTGGATTCAAGTCACGACTCTGGCTGGGCCACTCCTAAATGTTAATGTTATTGTTTGCTAACCATTTCTTTTACTGTGTCTTTTGAGTCATTGTCTTGGTGAAATGTCCACTGGTGCCCAAGCTTCTCTGCAGACTGCCTGATGTTGTCGTTGAGAATCCTCATGTATTGTTTTTTTTCATGCTGCTTACTGTGATTAGGTTGCCTAAACCATTGGCTGAAAAACACCCCCGAAGCATTAGGTTCCCACCACCATATTTGACAGTGTTCTTTGGGTTGAAGGCTTCTCCTTTTTTTACGCCAAATAAAGGAAACATCATTGTGGCCAAACAATTCAATTTTTGTTTCATCTGACCAAAAGTCTTCTTCTTTGTCCAGATAAGCATTAGCAAAGGCCAAGTGTAATTTTATGTGCTTTATCTGGAGAAGTGGCGTCCTCTTGGTCTGCAGGAATTGGAACTTGATCTTGGACCCAGCAGTGTGCAGTGTCCGTTGCATTGTTTGCCTTGAAACATTGCCTCCAGCAGAGCCCAGATTCACCAGGATGGCCTTGGTGGTGATCCTTGATTCTTTTTCCCCTTTCTCACTATCCTCCTCCTGGCCAGGACAAGTGTTACTTTTGGCTTCTGACCACGTCCTCTGAGATTTTCCACAGAGCAGAACATCTTGTATTTTTTATTAATACTTTGCACTGTAGCCACTGGAATTTGAAAAAAAAAAACATTTAGAAATGGCCTTGTAGCCCTTTCCTGACTTGTGAGCAGCCACTATGCACAGCCACTGGTCCTCACTTGAGCTCCTATGTCTTAGCAATGACTGTCCACAAACCAACTGCAGAGAGCTGCAATGTTTCACCTATTGAGTTGATTAACCATTTACCGCCATTCTAACGTATTAAAACGTCATGCTCACCGCTATTAACAGCAACATGACGTTTTAATACGTCGCGCATTCCCGGCGCTGCTACCGCTGTGTGTCCGCCGCTACCGCCGCCATTACCGTCGGGATCCCGTGCTGGGCGATTGGGGAAGAGGACCGAACAGTCCTCTACCCAATCGCAGTGCCTGGAGTGAATGGACGTGACCGCGAACAGCGACTACGTCCATTCACATAAACAGGAAATGTAACAGTTTAATAAAGTGTAAAAAAAAAAAAAAAAAAAAAAGTGAACACGTCCTATGAGTATGAGCCAAAAAGTATATTACACCTACAAAATACATACATTTTCAAGTATATACACATCATTAATAAAATTACACTTCCAACCCTCCCCCCCAAAAAAAACACTTGTAAAAAAAAAAAATCAGCTTAAAAAAATAAATAAATAGTTGCCTTAGGGACTCAGCTTTTTTTATTCTATATTTTATGGGGGGAAATTAATTTTAATTTATTACATAGGGGCTTGTAATTATGGCCAGAACAAACAGAAAAATAACCACTTATATTTCAAAATGATATACTGTCGCCATACATTGTGGTAGGGACATAATCTAAACGGTTTAATTATCGGGACCACTGGGCAAATAAAACGTGTTTGTTTTATCCACAGGAGAATGTTTAATTTTAAAACTATAAAGGCTGAACACTGAGAAATAATGATTTTTTTTCTTTTTTTTCTGTTTTTCTCATTAAAATGCATTTAGAATAAAAACATTCTTAGCAAAATGTACTATCCACAGAAAGCCTAATTGGTGGCGAAAAAAACGAGGTATAGATCATTTTCTTGTGATAAGTAGTAATAAAGTTATTAGGGAATAAAAGGGAGGAGCGCTGACAACTGAAAATTGCTCTGGTCCGTTAGGATAAAAACCCTTGGGGGTGAACTGGTTAAAGCTATTCCTAATTAATCAGGGTAATTAGGATGCTTTAGAACAGCTTGGACTATTTGGAATGGTATAGAACTTAGGATTTTCCCACAGACTGTGACAGTTTGTGAAGGGTATGAATAATTTTGGACTGGACACTTTTTGCTCAAATGTAAATAAAAGCTGAGAATTTTTTTTCCCACAGTAATGCCTCTTGTACATCGTCTTATTATCTTTTGGGAGACACCTATGTCATTTCCCATCAAAAAATTACTTGCTGGTTGAATAAAAGTAACTTTAAGTCAAAATTTGCCAGGAGTATGAATAATTATGGGCAGCACTGTAAGTAAGAATGTATACATAAAATAGCAAGTAGCCTTGCAATTCTACTACTCATACGTTAGACATGACCAAATTGCCTCCAGAATTTCTCCTCCATTTACCAGTGTCAGAGTGGGAGATGGCAAAGCTGAAGAAATCCACTTGCTGGCAAAAAAAGAGCAGTGATCAGGTGTTGCTGCTCACATGGAAGACTTGCTACAGGTTTCTATTGGGAAAGAACACATGCTTGGCCAGTAGGTAGGTTTTCTCAGCTTTTCCACCTCCCAGTCCAACACTGCTGATATGTGAGGGAGCAGGCTGATATCACTGATATGTGAGGGAGCAGGCTGGTGTTGTACTTTATACTGCTTGAGCTCGATGGACGTATGTCTTTTTTCAACCAAAATAACTATGTAACTATGTAACTATGTAACTGCCATTTCCACTCAGCAAAGGTTCCCAATAAGCCAGATAAAACCTCATTTGCTGCTACATTCAAGGTATGACTTATTAAGGTACATACACACTTCAGATTTTCGCAAACGTCCCGTCGTTTGGACCTTTGAATGACCGGTCGTTGGACGGATCGTTCAAATCCAGTCTTATCAGCTGAACGACAGACTGTACACACGCCCAATTTGACGTCCAAATGACCGATCATTCAAACATCCAAACGACGGGTCGTTTGCAAAAATCTGACGTGTGTACGAGCCTTAAGGGCTACTATGAGAACTTGTCTTTTGGGTCAATGGCAGCAGTGAGGGATGGTTAATTAGCAGTAAGTGTTAGTTTTTAAAAGTACATTTTTTTTCTCTAGTGTGCTTGCAGCAAAGTGTTAGTTTTTAAAAGTACATTTTTTTCTCTAATGTGCTAGGTAATTAGCTAGGGGGAGGGATTAGCTGTAACACAGGTGATAAATTAAACAGGAAGTGTAGGCCAAAGCCCTAATCTTGGTGGAGGGCTGTTTCACTTCACTTCACTGCTGGGAATTGTGTGCTCTGATTATATTATATTGCTGTTGTTTGTAAATTGTGTTTTGCTACTTTGATATCTGGTGGCTTGTGCATTGCGGTTCATCAGATATCTAGCAGAAAGTGTTAGTTTTTAAAAGTACATTTTTTCTTCTCTAGTGTGCTAGGTAATTAGTTAGGGGGAGGGATTAGCTGTAACAGGAGGTATTTGGTCAGCTTCATGACTCAATACTGAGCTTGCTCAGTCTGTGGCTTGCTCACTAAGTGGCTTCAACACAAGTGGAATAGGCGTTAAAAACAGGCGTTACAACACAGGCACAAAGAGAGAGGTGAGAGGAAGCAGGTAAGGACTAAAAAAAAAAAAAAAAAAAAAAAAACTTCAACCAATATTGCGTTTTTTTGCATTGGTTAGAATGTGCTAACACATTGTGGTGTAGTTTTTAAGTTTTGAGGACTCCACCCCAACTTCACTCACTCCCCCTCCTCTCCTCCTCCACCCCTCCCCCTCTCCCCCTCTTCCATCCCAGCTGCACTCACTCCCGAACTTCACTCACTCTCCCGTTTCATCTTTTACCGCCACAGTTTACTTTAAATAAAATTTCCCCTTTTCTGACCCCAAACAAGTATCCCTTATTGCAATTCATAGAAGTCTCTTTCAGGCGAGGCTATTAATTCTTAAGCATTGGATAGATGAAACTCCCCCTACTTACACGCAATGGGTTAAACAACTCAATGAGTATCTTAAGCTGGAAAAAATAGTACATATGCATAGAGGTAATGGGGCTCGGTTTGAGAATATTTGGGATAAATGGTTGGATACCCCTGAGGTGGTTGACTTTGACTTGATTAGGGATAGATTATTTCGTTAAGAATCTGGTGGAATGTAACATTTTCTATCTGTAAAATATATACACATCTCTTTAGTAATATGTTCTATGATGATGATCTAGAAGCTCCAAATTGTTCACACAAAAAGTACTCTTTATTTCTATTGCAACTAGATATAAGTCTGAATCATGGTTTTCTCTGTTGTGCCTTGAATACGTTAATAAACTTGGTTTGATTAAAAAAAAAAAAAAATTCCCCACACAATAGTCATCATGTTGGACAATGCAGTACAGTGTACATCCTGCAACATGTATGCATGCCTTGATCAGCAGATTGAGGGTGTTTACTGTTGCCCTGGGTGTGTGCGTGTTGCTCAGTTAGAGGCGGAAGTCGCAGAGCTAAATAAGCATCTCGCAACACTGAGAAGCATACACAACATGGAGATGAGCTTGGATCTCACGATCCAGACACTGGATGGAACTGGTGAAGATGAGGTGGGTGGAGTAAAGCCGGAGCAAGAAGCAGAGGTAGCCACTAGTTGGGTCACAGTTAGAAGGGGTAGGGGAAAAAGTGGCAGGGAGGCTAGTCCCAAGTTGTCCCTCACTAATAAGTATGCTTGTTTGCGTAATATTGGGGAGGATGATTCTGGAATAGCAATGTTGCAGCAGGATGTGCTCCTTAGCAACCAAGGGGCAGACTGCTGTAACGAGAAAGGGAAAAGGAGTGCAGCTAAGGCTAGACTGGTACTTGTGGTAGGGGATTCAATTATTAGGCGCACAGATAGGGTAATCTGTCGAAGAAACCGTTAATGCCGTACAGTCTGTTGTCTCCCAGGTGCTCAGGTTCGGCATGTAGTGGAAAGAATTGACAGAATATTGGGTGGGGCTGGGGAAGACCCAGCTGTCATGGTACACATTGGCACCAATGACAAAGTTAGTGGGAGATGGAAGGTCCTCAAAAATGATTTTCAGGTATTTGGAGATAAATTTAAAGCAAGGACCTCCAAGGTGGTGTTCTCTAAAATACTGCCAGTGCCACGTGCTACATCTGAGAGACAGAGGGAGCTTAGGGAGTTAAATAAGTGGCTGAGAAATTGGTGTAGGAAGGAAGGGTTTGGGTTCCTGGAGAACTGGGCAGACTTTGCAGTCGGCTACAGGTTCTACAGCAGGGATGGGATGCACCTTAATGGGGAGGGTGCAGCTGCATTGGGGGAGAAGATGGCTAAACGGTTGGAGGAGATTTTAAACTAGGATCTGGGGGGAGGTGGGAGGATAAAGTCTAAATATGTAGACAAGATAAGGTAAAAAGACAGTGGGAGCCTAACATTATAGGGGGTGGAGAGGGTGGTGGGGACAGTGTAAAGATTAAGGAGGTTGGCAAAACTTTAAGTAGCCCATTTCATGTAAACAAAATTGGTAAATGTGATGGTAAAAATATAAAGTGCATGGTAACCAATGCTCGGTAGTGTTGGGCGAACAGTGTTCGCCACTGTTCGGGTTCTGCAGAACATCACCCTGTTCGGGTGATGTTCGAGTTCGGCCGAACACCTGACGGTGCTCGGCCAAACCGTTCGGCCACATGGCCGAACTAAGAGCGCATGGCCGAACGTTCCCCGAACGTTCGGCTAGCGCTGTGATTGGCCGAACGGGTCACGTGGTTCGGGCCCGAACGCGCTCTGATTGGCCGAACGGTCACGTGGTTCGGGTAAATAAATACCCGAACCACGTCATATCTCCGCCATTTGTCTGTGGGTTTAGCTTTGGGTAGGCAGGCAGGGTAGTTCGCTCTCCAGCCACGCTAGCCAGGGTCCCCCCCCCAGTCATTGTGTGTCGCTGCTGGGAACAGTAGTACACCGCTCGCTCAGCCACACTATATATAGCATTGTTTACTGCCACTGTGTACCTCGCTCAGCCACGCTATATATATAGCATTGTGTTTTCTGACACTCTGTGTACACGGCTTAGGCTAGCCTGACTAATAGAGCATTGTGTGTACTGCCACTGTGCACCTCGCTCAGCCACGCTATATATAGCATTGTGTGTACTGCCACTGTGCAGTGTGCACCTCGCTCAGCCACGCTATATATAGCATTGTGTGTACTGCCACTGTGCACCTCGCTCAGCCACGCTATATATAGCATTGTGTGTACTGCCACTGTGCACCTCGCTCAGCCACGCTATATATAGCATTGTGTTTTCTGACACTCTGTGTACACGGCTTAGCCTGACTAATATAGCATTGTGTGTACTGCCACTGTGCACCTCGCTCAGCCACGCTATATATAGCATTGTGTGTACTGCCACTGTGCACCTTGCTCAGCCACGCTATATATAGCATTGTGTGTACTGCCACTGTGCACCTCGCTCAGCCACGCTATATATATAGCATTGTGTTTTCTGACACTCTGTGTACACGGCTTAGCCTGACTAATATAGCATTGTGTGTACTGCCACTGTGCACCTCGCTCAGCCACGCTATATATAGCATTGTGTGTACTGCCACTGTGCACCTCGCTCAGCCACGCTATATATAGCATTGTGTGTACTGCCACTGTGCACCTCGCTCAGCCACGCTATATATATAGCATTGTGTTTTCTGACACTCTGTGTACACGGCTTAGCCTGACTAATATAGCATTGTGTGTACTGCCACTGTGCACCTCGCTCAGCCACGCTATATATAGCATTGTGTGTACTGCCACTGTGCACCTCGCTCAGCCACGCTATATATAGCATTGTGTGTACTGCCACTGTGCACCTCGCTCAGCCACGCTATATATAGCATTGTGTGTACTGCCACTGTGCACCTCGCTCAGCCACGCTATATATAGCATTGTGTTTTCTGACACTCTGTGTACACGGCTTAGCCTGACTAATATAGCATTGTGTGTACTGCCACTGTGCACCTCGCTCAGCCACGCTATATATAGCATTGTGTTTTCTGACACTCTGTGTACACGGCTTAGCCTGGCTCTATAGCATTGTGTGTACTGCCACTGTGCACCTCGCTCAGCCACGCTATATATAGCATTGTGTTTACTGCCACTCTGTGTACACCGCTCAGCCAGACTATATACAGTTGTTTACTGACACTCTGTGTACACCGCTCAGCCAGACTATATACCATTGTTTACTGACACTCTGTGTACACGGCTCAGCCTGACTATAAAGCATTGTGTGTACTGCCACTGTGCACCTCGCTCAGCCACGCTATATATAGCATTGTGTTTTCTGACACTCTGTGTACACGGCTTAGCCTGGCTATATAGCATTGTGTGTACTGCCACTGTGCACCTCGCTCAGCCACGCTATATATAGCATTGTGTTTACTGCCACTCTGTGTACACCGCTCAGCCAGACTATATACCGTTGTTTACTGACACTCTGTGTACACCGCTCAGCCAGACTATATACCATTGTTTACTGACACTCTGTGTACACGGCTCAGCCTGACTATAAAGCATTGTGTGTACTGCCACTGTGCACCTCGCTCAGCCACGCTATATATAGCATTGTGTTTTCTGACACTCTGTGTACACGGCTTAGCCTGACTATATAGCATTGTGTGTACTGCCACTGTGCACCTCGCTCAGCCACGCTATATATAGCATTGTGCTTTCTGACACTCTGTGTACACGGCTTAGCCTGACTAATATAGCATTGTGTGTACTGCCACTGTGCACCTCGCTCAGCCACGCTATATATAGCATTGTGTTTTCTGACACTCTGTGTACACGGCTTAGCCAGACTATATAGCATTGTGTGTACTGCCACTCTGTGTACACCGCTCAGCCAGACTATATAGCATTGTGTTTACTTCCACTCTGTGTCTGCTGGGCCTGGGAACAGTAGTACACCGCTCACCCGCCACTGTATAGCATTGTGCTCTGTGTCGCTGCTGGGAATAGTGGTACTGTATAGCATTTCTGTACTGCCACTGTACTGCTGCCAGTCAGCGTGTACTGTAAGGATAAGTGAAATGAGGAAGAAATCCGGTGAAAGAGGAAGGGGCAAGGGAAGAGGTGTTTCCCCTGACGGTTCACGTACAGGCCACAGGGGAGCACCCAAGAAAACCCACTCAATACCGCCCATGTTGTCCAGGACAACAACCCTCACAAATCCAAAAGAACAGGACCAGATAATTACTTGGATGACCTCTCAAGCGTCCAGCAGTGGGTTAAGCAGCACCAGCACATCACGCACGAGGTCCGAGTCCTCAGCCAGTTACAAGGAGCCAGTGGGCACAAAGCTGACACAACCGGCAGCGACACCACGCACACAACTGCCAGATAACCAGTCCTATGAATTACCTCAGGACACAATGGGGTATTCGCAGGAGCTATTCCCAGCCCAACAAACTTCCACCTATGAAAGGTCAATGGAGGAACAGCCAGAAATGTTGTGCCCGGATTCACAACCATTAACTGTGGGAAATGCACCGCGCACTGAAATACAAGGCGAGTCCGAGGAGGACTCGGAAACCCAAATCCCAGAGCAAGTTGGGCAGGAGGGGTTGCAATTGCAGGAGGTCGGCCGACAAGATCTGGAAGACGACGTTGGAGTGAGCTGCGCAGAGGTTGTTCTGGGGAGCTCTACTCCACGGCGGCGGCCCCCCACAATGACATATGACGAGTTTGAGGAGATGGAAGAGGAGGGTATGGACAATGTGGACAGAGACCCAGATTTTATTTGTGAACGAGAACATCGCCGTCGTAGCAGCAGCACAGATGAGTCTGTTGAAGAACCCACTGCTGCACGAGTTCGCCTTGTGCCACAAGGTAGGCGGCGCGCAATTTCAGGCACCACAAGCGTGGAAGTTAGAGTGAGAGGCAAAAGAGGAGGAAACAGAAATCGCCAGCAAGGAGGCAGGTGCTCCAAAGTCTGGGCTTTCTTTGAAGACTGCACTGAGGATGTTACCATGGCGATTTGCAAGGTGTGCAAGACTCGCCTGAGCAGGGGGAAAAGTATTAACAACCTCTCCACCACCAGCATGAGCTGCCACATGCTATCCAAACATCCCACTCTGTGGGCAAACGCGGCAGGACAGGGTACCAGCAACACTGCCTCCCTTGGGTTCACCAGACTCACCACCAGACCCGCCTCAGCAGCAGCAGTAGCCCAGCCATTGCGTGGTTCACAACATTCACAAACATCAGACGACGCTGACACTGTCACTTTCCGGAGTAGTGCTCTTGAGGTCTCCCAGTGTTCATCAAACACAACAACCAACAGCCCTTCCGTGTGCAGCGCTACGGTTCAGTTGTCTGTGTCGGAGATGTTTGAGCGCAAGAGGAAATTGCCAGCAAATGACCCCCGGGCCGTGGCAGTAACAGCCAGCATAGCCAAGCTTCTGGCCTGCGAAATGCTGCCATATCGAGTGGTGGAGACAAACAGCTTCAAGGGCATGATGTCAGTGGCCATCCCACGTTACGTGGTTCCCAGCCGCTACCACTTTGCGCGCTCTGCAGTGCCTGAGTTGCATGAGCACGTGGTCAGCAAAATAACCCGAAGCTTGAAGAATGCCGTTGCCTGCAAGGTTCACCTCACCACTGACACTTGGACAAGTGCGTTCGGCCAGGGTCGATACATCTCCCTTACCGCGCACTGGGTGAACCTTGTGGAGCCTGGCAGCGATTCCTCACCTGCTACGGCGCGGGTGTTGCCCACGCCGCAAACAGCTGCACCGCCGTCCCTCCCACTGGATAACAACAGCAGCACCTACCTCTCTGACTCCTTCTCCTCCAACGCATCTCAAAGCTGTACCTCATCCGGAAACGCTAACCCAGCAGCAGTAGGATCGTGGAAGCAGTGCAGCACAGCTGTTGGAATGCGTCAGCAAGCGTTGCTGAAGCTGATCTGCCTTGGGGATAAGCAGCACACAGGGGAGGAAATTTGGAAGGGAATAAAGGAACAGACGGATTTGTGGCTGGCACCGCTGGACTTGAAACCGGGCATGGTTGTGTGTGATAACCGGTTCAGCGCCGCGGTCCGAAAATCTCATGCATCCGAGCAACGTTCACCTCCCATTCATTCGCCTATAACTTTATTGCTACTTATCACAATGAATTGATCTATAGCTCGTTTTTTCCGCCACCAATTAGGCTTTCTGTGGGTGATACATTTTGCTAAGAGCCACTTTACTGTAAATGCATTTTAACAGGAAGAATAAGAAAAAAACGGAAGAAATTCATTATTTCTCAGTTTTTGGCCATTATAGTTTGAAATTAATATACGCTACCGTAATTAAAACGCATGTATTTTATTTGCCCATCTGTCCGGCTTATTATACCATTTAAACGATGTCCCTATCACAATTTATGGTGCCGATATTTCATTTAGAAATAAAGGTGCATTTTTTCAATTTGCGTCCATCACTATTTATAAGCTTATAATTTTAAATAATATAATAACATATTCTCTTGACATGCATATTTAAAAAGTTCAGACCCTTGGGTAACTATTTATGTTGTTTTTTTTTTTTTTTAATTGTTGTTTTTTTTTTTTTTTAAATAAAAAAAGTGTATGTGGGTAATTTTTGGTGTGGGAGGGAAACTGCTAATTTTAAATGTAAAATAATGTTTTTTTTTTATCAAAAATGTATGTGGGTGCAGTTTACTATTTGGCCACAAGATGGCCACAGTGAAAAAAGTCCTAGATGCGAACCAGCTCGCATCTAGGAACTAAAATGCTGAGAAGTTGTTTCCTGGGGGCAGAAATACCGCGCTCTCTGGAGAGAAAGCGTCGGTATTTCTGCGGGGAAGTTAGATCGGTGAATGGGAATTATATTCCCATTCACTGATCGGGGGGCTAGCGGCGGGCAGCGGGAGCGCGCGCGGGGGCGCGCCCGATCGCGCGCACGAGCCGGCGGCAGCACCAGTGCCTATCTGGACGAGGAAGCTCGTCCAGATAGGCCGAACTGGTTAATGGGAGTAATCTCATTCGCGCTTTAAGGTTGGCTAAGCTGACACACATCCCTTGCCTGGCGCACGTGATGAACCTAGTAGTTCAGCGGTTCCTGAGGACATACCCAGGCGTGGCCGATCTTCTGTTGAAGGTGCGTCGAGTGGCCAAACATTGTAGAAATTCCAGTACTGCTTCGGGGGCACTCGCCAAGATGCAGGAGCGCTTCAATCTCCCCCACCATCGCTTGCTGTGTTATGTCCCTACGCGCTGGAATTCTACGCTGCACATGCTAGCACGCTTTTGTGAGCAGAAGAGTGCAGTGGTCCAGTACATGACGGCGCAGTACCGAGGCGCATCCGGCCAGCTGCCAAGCTTCTGTGGATCCGATTGGGCCAACATGTTGGACCTCTGCCAAGTCCTCCAAAATTTTGAGCAATCCACGTTGCTTGTGAGCAGTGACAACTCTTCAGTCAGCATTACCATACCACTGCTGTGTTTACTGAAGAGGTCAATGTTGAAAATCAAGGAAACAGCTGTCATGATGCAACTGGGGGAATCTGAAGGAGAAAACGATCAGCGTGATGGTACCAACATCAGGCCATCCGCCTCAGGGAACGCTGGCCCCAGCAGCTATGACGAAGAAGAGGAGGAGGAACAGCTGGAGTTGGAGCAGGAATTTCATGCCACCACTGACGAGGGCCAGAGCGGTGCACGTTGGACTTCCACAATTCAGCGCGAATGGTCAGCAGAAGCAGACCAGGAGGAAGGTGACGACTATGATGCATCACAACAACTATCACAACGCTCACAAGAGGATGATGAGGATTCTGGTAGGACTCTGGCACACATGGCTCAATTCATGCTAGACTGCATTGAACGCGACCCACGCATTGTGCGCATTCTGGACAACACCAATTACTGGGTTTATACCCTTCTGGATCCACGGTACAAACACAATGTTCCAAAACTGCTTGAAGAAAGAGTCAGACAGGTCAAAATGGAAGAATACCAGCAGGCCCTTGTGGAGACTTTAGAGAGGAGATTGACATCCTCCCCCTCCTCTAGCCAGTTGTACGCCGACAGACTGACTTCCGCAAACCCAGGACGACCAGGAGGGCAGCAAACAACGCAAGCCGCAGCTAGTGCCCAAAAGGGAACGGTATCGGCAGTGTCCTTGGAGTGGGAACATTTTCTGACACCCATGCAGCAGCAGCCCACTGAACAGGAAGCGTGCAGATCCACCTCCAACACCGATCGCCTGGAGAAGATGGTCAAGGACTACATGTCAGATGACGTAGCTGTGTCGAACAATCCATCTGCACCCTTCAACTATTGGGTATCGAAGCTAGACACCTGGCACGAACTGGCAATGTACGCAATAGAGGTGCTGGCTTGCCCGGCAGCCAGCGTTATGTCGGAACGCTGTTTCAGTGCTGCCGGAGGCATCGTCACAGATCGGCGTATCCGCCTCTCCACAGAAAATGCAGACCGTCTGACTCAAATTAAAATGAATCAATCCTGGATTGGAAACGACTACGCAACACTCCAGGACCCCAACCAAATAACATGACCAATGAACATCTGGGATGGTGTAGCGTTACCGGTCCCTGTTTATTGAACCTCTCATCTGTATTACATTTATGACTGCATGGCGGCAAAAAGCATTGCTGCTATATCCGCACGCTTTTTGTCCTCATGCAAGGCCTGGGTTGTTGTGTCTCAAAAAGCATGGCCTTCTCCTCCTGCGCCTGCTCCTGTTCCATCACGTGTGCTGCTGCTGCTGCTGGGTTAGCGTTGCCGGTCCCTGTTTATTGAACCACTTATCTTTATTACATTTATGACTGCATGGCGGTACAAAGCATGCTATCCGCACGCTTCTTGTCCTCATGCAAGGCCTGGGTTGTTGTGTCTCACAAAGCGTGGCCTTCTCCTCCTGCGCCTCCTCCTGTTCCATCACGTCTGCTGCTGCTGGGTTAGCGTTGCCGCGTGGTCCCTGTTTATTGAACCACTTATCTTTATTACATTTATGACTGCATGGCGGTACAAAGCATGCTATCCGCACGCTTCTTGTCCTCATGCAAGGCCTGGGTTGTTGTGTCTCACAAAGCGTGGCCTTCTCCTCCTGCGCCTCCTCCTGTTCCATCACGTCTGCTGCTGCTGGGTTAGCGTTGCCGCGTGGTCCCTGTTTATTGAACCACTTATCTTTATTACATTTATGACTGCATGGCGGTACAAAGCATGCTATCCGCACGCTTCTTGTCCTCATGCAAGGCCTGGGTTGTTGTGTCTCACAAAGCGTGGCCTTCTCCTCCTGCGCCTCCTCCTGTTCCATCACGTCTGCTGCTGCTGGGTTAGCGTTGCCGCGTGGTCCCTGTTTATTGAACCACTTATCTTTATTACATTTATGACTGCATGGCGGTACAAAGCATGCTATCCGCACCCTTCTTGTCCTCATGCAAGGCCTGGGTTGTTGTGTCTCACAAAGCGTGGCCTTCTCCTCCTGCGCCTCCTCCTGTTCCATCACGTCTGCTGCTGCTGGGTTAGCGTTGCCGCGTGGTCCCTGTTTATTGAACCACTTATCTTTATTACATTTATGACTGCATGGCGGTACCTCATGCAAGGCCTGGGTTGTTGTGTCTCACAAAGCGTGGCCTTCTCCTCCTGCGCCTCCTCCTGTTCCATCACGTCTGCTGCTGCTGGGTTAGCGTTGCCGCGTGGTCCCTGTTTATTGAACCACTTATCTTTATTACATTTATGACTGCATGGCGGTACCTCATGCAAGGCCTGGGTTGTTGTGTCTCACAAAGCGTGGCCTTCTCCTCCTGCGCCTGCTCCTGTTCCATCACGTGTGCTGCTGCTGCTGCTGGGTTAGCGTTGCCGGTCCCTGTTTATGGAACCTCTTATCTTTATTACATTTATGACTGCATGGCGGTACAAAGCATGCTATCCGCACGCTTCTTGTCCTCATGCAAGGCCTGGGTTGTTGTGTCTCACAAAGCGTGGCCTTCTCCTCCTGCGCCTCCTCCTGTTCCATCACGTCTGCTGCTGCTGGGTTAGCGTTGCCGCGTGGTCCCTGTTTATTGAACCACTTATCTTTATTAAATTTATGACTGCATGGCGGTACAAAGCATGCTATCCGCACGCTTCTTGTCCTCATGCAAGGCCTGGGTTGTTGTGTCTCACAAAGCGTGGCCTTCTCCTCCTGCGCCACCCTCCTCCTGTTCCATCACGTGTGCTGCTGCTGGGTTAGCGTTACCGGTCCTTTTTCCTGGAACCTCTTATATGTATTACATTTATGACTGCATGCCGACAAAAAGCATGTTACCTGTGCAAAAAAAACAGACATTTCCCGCATTTAAAAGACAGTTTTCCCTTTGAAACTTTAAAATCGATTTTCTCAAAAACTATAACCTCTTTTTGCTAAAAAAATTTTTCCTCTTGTACCCACTCCCAAGGTGCACATACCCTGTAAATTTGGGGTATGTAGCATGTAAGGAGGCTTTACAAAGCACAAAAGTTCGGGTCCCCATTGACTTCCATTATGTTCGGAGTTCGGGTCGAACACCCGAACATCGCGGCCATGTTCGGCCTGTTCGGCCCGAACCCGAACATCTAGATGTTCGCCCAACACTAATGCTCGGAGCCTTGCAAATAAAATAGACGAACTAGAGTTCATTCTGAATGACAAAGGCTGTGACATTGTGGGAATAACCAAGACATGGATGGATGAAAGCCATGACTGGATAGCTAATTTAAAAGGATACAATGTCTTTAGGAGGGATAGAACAGGGAAAAAAGGTGGAGGGGTTTGTCTCTTTGTTAAGAATTCTTTTACAGCTGTTCTCAACGATGAGATGGAGGAAGATTGCAAAGATGTGGAGTCCGTTTGGGTAAATATTCATGGTGGAAATAAAAGTTGCCAATTGCTTATTGGGGTATGCTACAGACCACCTCATATTAATGAAGCTGCAGAACTGCGATTACTACAGCAGATTGAAAAAGCTGCATGTAAAAATGAGGTCATAGTTATGGGCGACTTCAACTTTCCAGACATTGACTGGGGTATTGAGGCTACCCATTCTGGTAAGAGCAGCAGATTTCTGGCAGCACTACAGGACAATTACTTGACTCAAATGGTAACGGAACCAACTAGAGGGAATGCGTTACTGGATCTGATCATTTCTAATAGACCAGATAATGTATCAAATGTGCAGGTTCTAGAACATTTGGGAAATAGTGATCACAACATGATAATGTTTGATCTGGTGACTGATAGGCCACGGGGCAGCGGGACCACTAAAACTATGAATTTTAGAAAAGCAAAGTTCAATCAAATTAGGCAGGCACTAAGTTTGGTGAACTGGGATAATGTACTACAAGGGGAGGACACTGAAGGGAAATGGCAAGCTTTTAAACTTATTCTCAATCAATACTGTAGTATGTATATCCCATATGGAAACAAAATGTCTAGGAATAAAAAAAGGCCTCTATGGATGAATAGAAAGGTTAGGGATAAAATGAAGAGGAAAAGAATACCTATAAGATCCTAAAACAGGGGGGGGGGGGGGGCGAGGCTGCACTAAGCAATTATATGGATAATAAAAATTGTAAAAAAGAAATTAGGCTGGCAAAGATCGAAGCTGAAAATCAAATCGCTAAGGATATCAAATCTAACCCAAAAAAGTTTTACAAGTACATCAACTCTAAAAAAAGAAAGGTTGACTGTATAGGACTCCTAAAGGATGAGGGTGGGAACTCAATGGTGGATGACCAAGGTAAGGCAGAGTTATTAAATGCTTTCTTTGCTTCTGTCTTCACAAAGGAAACAGCACTGTTGCAAATTACAGAGGCAGAAGAGTCTCAATCTTCTAACTGTAATATTAAATACTTGACGCAGGAAGAAGTGAAGGCAAGACTAAATAAATTAAAAATAGACAAGGCACCTGGCCCGGATGGCATGCATCCTCGGGTCCTAAGGGAATTAAGTTCAGTTATAGATAAACCCCTTTATCGTATCTTTTATGACTCTCTTGCAACTGGCAGAGTCCCAGTGGATTGGCATACAGCCCACGTTTTCCCAATATTTAAAAGGGCAAAAAATCAGATCCAGGAAATTATAGACCTGTAAGCTTAACATCAGTTGTATGCAAACTATTTGAGGGGTTACTAAGAGATACTATACATGACTTTATAGTAGAAAATAATCTTATTTCTCAGCATCAACATGGGTTTACTAAAGACAGGTCCTGTTTGACTAACATGCTCAGCTTTTATGAGGTAGTGAACGCTAATATGGATATTGGGAATGCTGTAGATGTGATATACTTGGACTTTGCAAAGGCCTTCGACACTGTTTCACACAAAAGTCTGGTGCAAAAGTTGAGGATGCAAGGACTGGGGAAGAGTCTGTGTGCATGGATAGGGAACTGGCTAATGGACAGAAAACAAAGAGTTGTGGTCAATGCATCGTACTCAAAATGGGAGACTGTTAGCAGTGGACTCCCACAGGGGTCTGTACTGGGTCCAGTGCTCTTCAATTTATTTATTAATGACCTACTAGATGCAGTAGTGAGCAATGTTGCTATTTTTGCAGATGATACAAAATTGTGCAGAATCATCAACTCTCAGGAAGATAGTGTCATATTGCAACAGGATCTGGATAGGATGGCTATATGGGCACATAAATGGCAGATGAAATTCAATGTTGAAAAATGTAAAGTCATGCATTTTGGTCGTACCAATGGTCTAGCACCATACAAAATAAATGGGATACAGTTGGGGACATCAAACTTGGAGAAGGACTTAGGAGTACTCATCAACAACAAGTTAAATAATCGTACTCAATGCCAAGCCGCTGCAGCTAAAGCTAACAAAATTTTGGGATGCATTAAAAGGGAAATAAAAACTCGAGATGCTAGCATAATATTGCCCCTGTTTAACTCTCTAGTAAGGCCACATCTGGAATATGGAATTAAATTATGGGCACCACATTACAAAAAAGATATTGCAGTTTTAGAGCAGGTGCAGAGACGAGCAACAAAATTGATATGTGGGATGGAAGGTCTCGCTTACCAAGAAAGGTTTGATAAACTGGGTTTATTTAGTCTAGAGAAAAGACGCTTTAGAGGAGATCTAATTAACATGTATAAATACATCAGAGGGCAATATAAAAGCTTGGCGGATGAGCTTTTTGTCCCTAGGCCTTCTCAAAGGACTAGAGGACATGATCTGCGCATGGGGGAAAAACGTTTTAGCCATTTATTTAGGAAAGGGTTCTTTACATTAGAGTGATTAAGATGTGGAATGCATTGCCACAGGAAGTCGTTATGGCAAAATCTATACCTGCATTTCAAGGGGGCTTAGATGCTTTCCTTGCGTTGAAAGACCTCCATGGCTACAATTACTAGGTAATGCCTAATGATGTTGATCCAGGGATTTTATCTGATTGACATCTGGAGTCGGGAAGGAATTTTTCCCTTTTGGGGCTAATTGCACAATGCCTTGTAAGGGTTTTTTCGCCTTCTCTGAATCAACAGGGATATGTGAGGGAGCAGGCTGGAGTTGTACTTTGTACTGGTTGTACTCGATGGACGTATGTCTTTTTTCAACCAAAATAACTATGTAACTATGTTATTAGATACTTTACATAATCTATTGCAGGATCCGGATAGTTTTATCCTATTAAATATTTAATAGTTTTTTTTTGTTTTGTTTTGCTCTTATTCCCTAACCTTAACAGTGATATCAGAGGTAAATCCATGTGTACACAACAATGCAGTGAGGAAGCCCCGAGATTGCATGTATTAGTCTTTCTTAATTTCTCATCTTGCTAAGTATAGAAATGTTACATCAAATATGCTGAATTGTACAGAAAAGTAATTAGAGACTTCTTCAAATCTCCAACCACTTCCTTATCAAATGGCATTTCCCAAAACATTTACTTCACTTTTCTGTCTACAGTTAGGTCAATTTCGTAATACAATATATTTATCCATTGTAAAAAGCAGCAATTATAACTACAATATTATTTGTTGTTGTTTAACCCTACTGGGGATAGAGCTGCATGGTTACATATAGAAAATAATTGCACTAATTACAAAGTACCGTATTTTTCGGACTATAAGATGCTTCTGACCATAAGACCCACCTAGGTTTAGAGGACAAAAACCAGGGGAAAAAATATATACTAAACCTGGTGCATCCATGGTGAAGGGGCATCTTGCGGATTATGCCCCCTTGTACCTCTTGTGTCTCCCTATGTCCTTCTATGTCCCCCTGTGTCTCCCAAGTGTCCACCTCTGTCCTCCTTGTGTCCTCCTCTATGACCCCTTTGTGTCCCCCTGTGTCCTCCATTTGTCTCCTGTGTCCTTTTCCGCATGGGCACAGTACAGGGAGTCCCCGACAATGCAGCAGGTTGGAGGTTTGTATTGGCAGGCGTTCACATGTCAGGAACTCCCTGCATTTGAACTATAAGACGCAGTGACTTTTTACCCCCACTTTTTGGGGAGAAAAAGTGAGTCTTTAGGCCCATACACACGTCGGATTTTTGCGAACGACCCGTCGTTTGAACGTTCCGTCGTTCCGTCATTCGCACGTCAAATCCGTGTGTACAGACTATCGTTCAGGTGATAAGACTGGTTTTCAGCGATCCGCCGACGGAACGACAGAACGTTCAAACGTCGGGTCGTTCGCAAAAATCCGACGTGTGTATGGGCCTTTATAGTCCAAAAAATACAGTAAACAGTCTCCATATCCCTTCCAATTCATATGTGCTTTAAGTTGGGGGCACTGTCTTTTTTATTTCCTTTTAAACAATGCAAATGTCCTGCTGATCCTCTGCCTCTAATACTTTTAGCAATAGCCCCTGAACAAACATGCAGATCAGATGTTTGACTTAAAAGACAACTGAAGTGAGAAGAATATGGAGGTTGACATATTTATTTCCTTTTAAACAATACCAGTTGCCTGGCAGCCCTGCTGATCTATTTGGCTGCAGTAGTGTCTGAATAACACCAGAAATAAGCATGCAGCTAATCTTGTCAGAAATACCTGATCTACATATGCATGTTCAGGTACTATGGCTAAATGTATTAGAAGCAGAGGATCAGCAGGATAGCCAGGCAACTAGTATTGTTTAAAAGGAAATAAATATGGCAGCCTCCATATTCCTCTTGTTACAGTTGTCCTTTAAGTTTGGCTGCATTTGCTTCATGCTTGCTTCAGGTGTGTGATTCAGACACTACTCATGCATACAGGATTAGCAGGAGGCAAGGCAACTGGTATTGTTTACAGCAAACCTGAAGCGGAAAAACAAATGATATCATGAATTGTATGTGTAGTACTGATAACGAATGGAACATTAGTAGCAAAGAAAAGAGTCTCATATTTTTATTTTCAGTTATATAGCCCTTTTTTTTAATAACATTGCATCATTCTGTCACATCTG
Source organism: Hyperolius riggenbachi (assembly GCF_040937935.1). NCBI lineage: Eukaryota > Metazoa > Chordata > Amphibia > Anura > Hyperoliidae > Hyperolius > Hyperolius riggenbachi. Next base: position 242,324,554 of record NC_090647.1, on the reverse strand, counting down.
CAGTTTTGAAAAAAGCACACTCTGTCTTCTAAGCTGTAAAACAAAGCAGAAATAAAGACCCCTTGAACTTCCCTGCAGTAAAACCTTATCTCAAGCCATCTCTCATTTGGTTTCTTGGCTGTTCTTCAGAAAACAGGACTGTATTCAACCCAAGTCAGAGAAGCTCTTTTGCATAGATAACAACTGAAGTTTTTTTTTAACTCTTCCTGTACTGGAAACATTATGAGACTCATATCTGTGCTACTAATGTTCTATTTCTTATCTGTACTACACATACAATTCATTATCTCACAAGTTTATTTTTGCTGCAGGCTTGCTTTAATAAGAAATACAGTGAATATGGCAGCCTCCATATCCCTCTCACTTCAGGTGTCCTTTAATAATATGGATGATTCATTTCAGAAACTGTTTAAATCTTTAAAGGGTAATTTGTCATCTGATTTTCAGGAAAAAGCTGTCTTCACCATCTGAAACCATGTGACTAATTTGAATATGTCAGCTGGTGTGGCTTACTCTACCTGTCAAATAAACTGATAAGTCAGCCTGCATCTTAGCAAAACCTAAGCATCTCTCAACTTAGAAAACTGTGTTATATGTTGGCAGTTGTGATAAGGCAGAGCATGACTTTCCAGAGCAATATTTGGAGGTCATTACTTTCATTCACGCAAAATGTAAATTTGCTTTCATAAGCTTTGAGGTATCACAGTGGAGAAGAGTGGGATGGGTCTTGGAGGAAGAAACTGTTTATTAACACCCTTGGCGTTATGATACTTTCCGGATTTTAGGGTCTAATAGCGGTGCAATTTTTTGGATGCTTTCAGACCCTAATGCCTCACACTAGGCCTGAACGATTTTAGGAAACGATTGAATTGCACGATTTCTGCCAGAAATTGTGATTTCGATTTGATTCACGATTTTCAATGGACAACGATGGATCAGCACACTGATGGTGAGTATGAGTTCCCCCAATATAGGTAGCCATGTATAGGTGCCCCCAGTATAGTTTAGCCAACTATAGGTGCCCTAGGAAAGGTTTGCTAGCTATAGGTGCACCAATATAGGTAAGCCAGCTATGTGTAACGCAGTACAGGTTGGCCAGTGTACAGGTGTCGCAGTACATGTTAGCAGTTAGCCAGCATAGGTGTGGTAGTACAGGTTAGCCATCCAAATAACCCCCTTATGTATATAGGCAGATCCCTCTTTAGTGTTTTTAACCAGATCCCCCGTTAGTGTATAAAGCCAGATCCCCCCCCCCCCTTAGTGTATATAGCCAGATCTGCCCCCCCCCAGTGTATATAGTCAGAATCACCCCCCCCCCCCCCCCCCTTAGTGTATATAGCCAGATCCAAACCCCTCTTAGTGTATATAGCCAGATCTGCCCCCCTATAACCAGATCAGCCCCCCCCTTAGTGTATATGGCCACATCTGCCCCTCCCCCCTTAGCCTATATAGCCAGATCAGTCCCACCCCCTTAATGTATATAGCCAGATCCGCCCCACCCCCTTAGTGTATATAGCTAGATCAGCCCCCCCCCCCCCCCCCTTAGTGTATATGGTCAGATCCCTCCAAGTGTATATAGCCAAATCTCCCATCTATTTTACCGCTTGCCGCTGCTGGCTGCTGCTACCTGTTCTCCTCCCAGCCTCCTGCTCTGCTCCCAGCCCCCTCCTTCAGTAAAGTTCCAATTTAATTTGGCCTCACCACATTGCAATGCAGCGCAGTAAGTGTGATATCACTTCCTGGCGATGGCCAGCATTACTAGGAAACGCTTGCTGCCTCCACCGCGGCTCACCCTGCAGCATCGCAATGCGGTGAGGCATGAGAAATTTAAACTTTACTGGTGGAGGAAGCCGGGAACAGAGATCGGGTAGCAGAGGTGAAAACCGCCGCTTTGACGATCTGAAGATCGTCTTCGGCATGATAATGATTTTCGGTTTAAAACCGAACATAGTTCAGCCCTAATACACATCATACAATTTTCTGTTAGATTCTCTGTTAAGGTGGCCATACACTGGCCCGATTCGCGGCCGTTTCGACAGCAGATTCGATCCTGGGATCGCATCTGCTGCCAATCGTTCGCGCTAAACGCACCCGCCGATCCGATTTCCTCCCGAAATCGGATCGGTCCGTCGATCGCGCCGTGCGGGAAATTACCCTCGATCGCCCGCGGGTAGGGTGCGCGTCGCTAGCGGCGGCCGATCCGATCAGGTATACATTACCTGACGCTGGCTCCCGGGCGTCTTCTCCGCGCTGCACCGCTCTGTTCCGGCTCCATCCCGGCACTTCCTGTGTCACTGCAGTGACCAGGAAGTTCAAATAGAGGGCGCTCTATTTGAACTTCCTGGTCACAGAGTGACACAGGAAGCGCCGGGATGGAGCAAGAACAGAGCGGTGCGGTGCAGCGCGGAGAAGACGCCCGGGAGCCAGCTTCAGGTAATGTATACGGGGGGGGGGGGGGGCACAGGCGGCAGGAGCAGCTTAACAGATTGTGATCGGTTTCAGGCTGAAATCGATTCACAATCTGTTTGCAGTAAAGGCAGCCATATGATCCCTCTCTGATCAGATTCGTTCAGATAGGGATCTGTCAGCTGGTCGATCTAATGGCAAATCGACCAGTGTATGGCTACCTTTAGAGTTCTAGATTATTTTCTGTAGAGACTGGTCATTATCTCTGGTGCATTGTCTTCTGGTCATCTCCTGCTGAGTAGAACAATGCCCAATTGCTAGGCAGATAGATGGTTAGGTAGATAATTTCCAAAATGTTGGAAATTTTCTATCTGGCAGGTAAATCTAATGCTGGGAATACACGGTATGTTTGTACCGCTGAATCGAGCCATTAGATGGCTCGATTGATAAATTCCGACATGTCCGATCACCCGCCGGATCGATTCCATGCTCGATACCGCGGGCGGAAAAATGGAAAAAGATAAGCAAAACGAGCAGAAGATAAGAGAAGCACCCGCGGGGACGAGCGGGAATCGATCCAGGCGCCCGCGGGGACGAGCGGAAATCGATCCAGCGGCATAATCGAGCGGTACAAACCATGTATTTCCAGGATAACAGAGATCTAACTGAAAATTGTATGGTGTGTACCTAGCATAAAACCTGGAAAAAAAAACATGCTGTTAGGGAGATCTGCAGCAGCCCCAGCAATCAGTCACCTCCCTGGGCTCCAGCGCAGCAGTTTTCGCTCCGTCCTTCGGGTGGCGTTGTAACCCTAAAGTGAGATTGCAGGCTGTCATCATGACGACAGACGGTGATCTCACCAGGAAGAAGCAGAGCCTCGGAGGAGCGGAAAATGAATGAAGAATGGTGGCCAATGCCTGGATCCCCCGGGAGGTGAGTTGAAATGCCCGCTGAGCGCATTGCTCTGCATAGAGAGAGGCTCCTGCGGCTACCCCAAGTGCAGGTCGGGGTTACCGCTCTGAGCTGCGGTTTTCTGTCCCGCCCGTAGCTCAGGGTTACCGCCAAGGAGGTTTACAAACTCACATTACTGAACACATATTGTAGACTTCAATAAATGGTTAACAATTTGGCAATATTTTCCCTCAGTCTGAAATATCCTATATAATAATAGGCAAGTGTCTCTGCGTTCTACGTTCGTTGTGCGCATTTGCAGCGGCACAGAGACACTGAGCTGGGGGAATGATGTGCGGCTTGCAGGGGAGTACGGGGCCAGGAGGGGCGGGCGCGTGTGCACGTCCGTGGCGGGTGCAAGCATGCTGACATGCGCTTGTGACAGACCTAGAGTCACTAGTAAGCAATTAAGTTATTTTATTTCACTGTTGAAATTAATCGGAGAATAATATCAGTGTAAATGCAGTTAAAAAGAAGGATGATTGGCACTAGATGCTGGGATGGCAGCAGTCTCCTGGGGGGTTAGGTGGATAACTCACTGTGCTTCCGGCTTGAAATTTTACTGAATGCAATTGAAGAAAGAGATCCAGGCACCAGATGCGTTGCAAGATCCCACCATTTATTTCATCCCCACCACAGACAGATACAAACACCAAGGCAAAGGCCTGACAGCTGTTTCGCAAGCAAACCCAGACTCTGAGGAAGTATGCTCCCAGGCTGCCATTTTGTACTCTGCAGTGGCTGCTTTCCACAGACTATTTATCCCACTTTTTATGATTAATAAGGCCTATGATACTGCTGTATTGCAAATTTTAAAGACAAAGTGCAGGGCACTCCATTAACTTGCCTGTTAGACACACTTGTAGCAACTGCGGTACAACATCCGGATTCTGAAAAAACTGCCAGTCCTTTGTAATTCAAGTAGAGAAAATATCCAGGAGCAATAGACTCTTAACAGTTTAAAAGACTCTTGAACTTTCTACTTTTTCTACTGCCTTACAAGAAAATATTACAGTAGAATACTTAACGTATTACCTTCACATAAGGAGAAGATGCGGAGGAGGGTTGATGATCGTTTAGCCCTGAAATCTGGGCTTTTTCAAGACCAGAGTTTTGAGATACCCCAGATAGCAGGGCAAAATGATCATTTACCCTCCTCCACACCTCCTCCTCATATGATCGTGTGCTGATAAGTATTTTACTGTCTACTGTTTATACTGCCATACAAGTAAATATTTAAGTTCAAGAGTCTTTTAAATTGTTAAGAGTATATTGGTCCTGGATATTAGTTCCACTTATATTGCGATATTGTTGTACCCTTTGCAGGATCCACAAACATATCTAAATTGTTTCTTAAAATTTCATGGCTCTTTGGGGATAACCTACCATCTATATGACACATTACTGAGTGCTTATCAGTTCCCACCTCACAAACAGTTGTTCCCCTTCCAACAGCATCTGAATGTTTCAGTCATGTGACCTACTCAAGCCATAAATGCCATGCTCACATAAACAGCCAAACCACACCTGCATGAGCCATGGTTAAATAACTGCCACACCACCCAATCTGTGCACCTATTTACTTTTTAAGACACTTGTCCTTTTCTGTCACCCTTTCACTATACTCTTACCAGCTTTGTGACAAAGAGAAGGCATGTACTAAAGTGTACCTGAAGGTAAAAAATTGCCCCTAGGAGGTACTTACCTATGGAAGGGGAATCCTGTGGATACTAAAGAAGCTTCCCCCATCCTCCTCAGAAGGGGGGATGCAGTGATGGCTCCCTGAAAATCCCCTTGTCGGTGCTTGTCAGCTCCAATTCTCTATGGGGATTTACAGTGGGTCCCCTAAAGTAGACTAGCTCCAGGAGCTTAGCTCAGGTGAAGTATCAGCTTGCGCAGTAGAGCAGACCCATTCAGGCTCAGTTATTTCCGCCAGAGGCCGAACAGAAAGCCACTAGTGTGCCTGCGCAGGAAGGCAAATATTATGGTGGCTGTTTCTTTCAGTGCTGGATTGGAGCTGCAGAGGAGAATGCGGGAAGTCTCATAAGGATCCAGATGCTTCCTCCTTTTGAAGTAAGTATCTGATTATTTTTCATTAAAGTCACAGGTGTACTTTAAAGTTTTTATGTGTCTATGAAATGGTAAATGTGTCCTGAATGGTAAATCTGACCCCGATTCATGCTGTGCTATCTATCTATCTATCTATCTATCTATCTATCTATCTATCTATCTATCTTTTGTACAAGTGTATAAGTGTATACATTGAAAAATCCTACCTTTACATGGTCACAAATAATTGAAAAAAATGACTTATGCAGTCGCCAGAGTACAAATTAGAGGTAGACTTTCACACACTTAAGAACATCTTCCATCCTGTGTGGGCTTGACTTCCTTGATAGATATGAACACTGCAGTGACATGAAACAACACTGTTACTTCTTTATTACTGAACCTACTCAGAGTGAATTGCATCATCCAAAAGCATTATTGTAATCAGTATGTATTTAATTGCATAAAGTACTGTCAAAATTATTTTAAGAATTTTCTTGCTTGCTGCTGGTGTAAAAGGCATTATGCAATTCACTGATTCTCCTGAGTTTTCTCCTAGGTGATATTTTCACACCTTGTCATAAAATGCCTTTTAAACCACTAGCAAGCAAGAAAATACTCAAAATAATTTTGACTGTACTTTTCCACCAACATTAAACAGTAAACTCATTTAGGGAGAGATATAATTCCTCTTGAATAAATCTGCAGGTGTTCAAATTATCAAATAATGTTCCCATATATATTATTTACTGTGTAAAGCCCTAAAAATGATGTTATTATACGAGGGAGCGCTCAAAATTTCTCAGCCTGACCCAAGTCCCAAAATCTGAACTTAATTTTGTTACTGCACTGGAAATAGCGCTGTTTCTTACAGTAAAGTGCTACTTTTTAAATTATATTCCAGACCATTGAAGGAACGATATCAGTGAAAATGAGGAACTATCATGTGTTGAACTCCAAGCCATGATGAAATCTCTGCTCCTGCAGAGGAAATCTCCAAAGGAAATCAATGACTGAATAATGCAAACATTGAATGTCATACTTGGCTGTGAAGAAGTGGTGTGGCAGCGTTCAATATTGTGATTTTACGACCAAAGATACAGAAAGATATGGAGGACCTTCAAAAGTGTAAATGTGTGAAATTGTTGAGATATGTTGGATTTATAGTTCAGAAACACAGCAAAGGATTAATGAAACTAATCAAAACTGAATGTATAACCTTAAAATGTAACTTATACACTTGTACAAAAGATAGATAATCTCATTCTAATAAACTCTGATATAGTAAACATTTGGGTATAGTAAACTACCTCTCCAGGTCCCGGTCAATCTCCATTATAAGTCTATAGGAGCAACGCCTGGTATAGTAAACCCGGATATAATAAAACTTCTGTTATAGTAAACATGATATTCGGCCTCTACGTGACGCTGACTCTGGATATAGTAAAAAGTGGGCAGTGCATGCATCATATGTCAGTGTGAAACCCATGGTCTGGTGCTGCAAGTCCCGCCCGCGGAGGTATCGGAGTCCCTCACAGGTAGTGAGTGGCTGCCTCTATTCAGTAACAGCTGCAATTTTTAAGGAGCCCTGAATACTGTACCAGCAATTTGTCCAGCCTGGCTATGCAACCCTAAGATATACTTAAACTTGTAGTCCACCAAATGTGCAAGTGCTTGTACTGTACCTCTAGTAGGAGGACAGAGTTGCTCATTTTCAGCAGAGAATGTACCAGGGCATGCTGGGCCATTTATAGGACAATATCTGATCCCTCGGAGTTTACTATTATGAGATCATACTGTAATGTGAAATGATTGTTGAAGTTATGGCAACATCAACATAACCATATTTACTCCTCAATAAGCATGATGGGACAGGATAATGCATACAGTCTGCTGCCTGAAAAGGGACGGGGCAGGTTCATGGCAGGAAAGCTGCAGCCAAAGAAGAAGAGCAGACGGGCTCACCTTTCTCTCCCAAGCTCATGCCATGCCCTTCATCTGCTATGTCCCAGGGCAAACTGGTCTGCTCACTTTCCTGAGGTGTTTACTGCCTTATCAAAACCACTATCAGGAAAGTGTGGGTGGAATTAAGCCAAGATACCGGCTTGACTCATGTGAAGCCAGGTGGAATATATGCCTGCTCTTTTTTGTAGCCTCTAGCCTGTTCTCTTGCTACACATGCCCGGACCAAGCTCACACAAATAAAACTGTAAATAGCAGGGCTGAGGGGATTATGCAACTCCTGTTGAAGTTAATTTGTATGGTGGGAATTAATTCCTTGGGAGGGAATGATTTTCTCATGTAGTGTAGGTTAATTTCATCGGTTACAATTTTTATATCAAACATGGGTTAATCTGCTAGGTAACTTCATTCATTTGTATTTTCCAAACAATTGGTAATTGGTTGATCATTTGTTGGCACATTTATGCTTCAATGTTGAAAATAATTAAAGCTAAAGGTTTAAGCAGATAGGTATTGAAATTCTTAAATACTCCAAAACAACATGGTAAGATTGCACACAGTGCAGACATCATACTCAATTTTGCTTTTAGAGTATCTGTTTATATTCATAACCGCTCCTCTGAAAAATGCTAATATAAGAGATTGATATTTATTGTAAACAGCAATAAACAATAATTATCATAATTGATATTTCCTGTTTGTTCTTCCTCACTACGGCTATTATTCCCTGTTTTCTTTTCAAATATCCAAAATCTTTAAGCAATAAAATTGTCATTGACTATAACTTAATAAGAAAGTTATTACAGTAATTCTGAACACTAGTATTACTTTGCAATTATTATTTTGTTGTATATCTCAGCAGAAATTACCTTACACAAACATATGGACAAGCACCATCATCATATAAATAATGAATTGAATAATGTGAGAGGGATGTGCTTATTGGGCAACTAAGGTAAACATGAGCAACAAAAGAAAAGTACCCAAATACTGACAGCACCAAGCCACTCAAAGTTATATTCAAAAATGCAAATCTTTATTGGTAAGAAACAAACACATATTAAAAACAATATTAAAATTCACCAAAGGTGATATAGAAGCGGTGTACCTGAATGTCAGTAATATTAGTTCATACATAAATCAGAAATCCTCACAGCAGATCCCCAAAAAATATTAATAATAATTCAAAACAGTAAGTCAATGATGCCCTCAAAATAGCTTATAAGAGTGGGACCATATAAATGCAAGTGCAAACCATAAATTGACAAAAAGTGCTTATATAGTGCAATAGAGGTCATTTTCTCTTTCTGAAGCGGGTAGAGCCCGCGCGATGCATTTAGGCGTGCGGCGGTGTACTTAGTTGTCCTCCTCCTCCTCCCTCAGTCTTCAGCCTTCATTTTCATTATCTTTGCACGGACTTGGTTTTTCATTTATCCTTAGTGTTTTCTTGACAACTTATATATAACCTTGGAGTACTCAGGTTGTTGTACTTTAGTGTGATCTCACACTGTTCACTGCAATTGGACCCGTTTTGAGGTCTATCTGTTTGACTCTCTATTGTTTCTTACCAATAAAGATTTGCATTTTTGAATATAACTTTGAGTGGCTTGGTGCTGTCAGTATTTGGGTACTTTTCTTTTGTTGCTCATGTATATCTCAGCAGAAGCTGAAGCTGAAAAGAGGGTCATTGTAGATTTGATGGTTAGAATCTTCTTCCTCAAATAGTTTTCCTCCTACCGCAGATTAATCGTTTTCTTTTATTAACTACCTGGGATTGTTCACAATTAAATCTATGCTGGGCTTGTGATTGCTTATAGAGGAACTTTACCAAAATATATGTAACATGCGTCGGGGATGCCGCAGCGGCGGAGAGCAGGAATGTCAGCCGTCTCCACATGTCAGCCGGCGGCGGCCCCCGCCTCGCTCTCACAGACAGGTCCTTCGGCCGCACATAGGGCACGGGCTACGCGTGCGCGCGCCCGGCGACAGGACCTTTATGCAGCTAGATGGAGAGTCAGCTGACTCGCTGGTCAGCTGACTCCAGCTAGCTGCCGGATTGGCTGGGCGGCTGGGTGGCACTGCAGAAGCGCTCCCAGCATAAAAGGAGCTGTTTGTCAGTTGCTCCTCGTCTGCTGTCGTGAATACCTCGTGTGCTAGCGCTCAGACCTTAGACTAGATCCCTGGTGTTGATGCTAAGGATTTCACACCAAGATTAGGACATTGCTGATATTGTATTTGATTTCCTGTGTATGATTCTTGGCTAACTCTGACTCTGATCCTGCTTTCTGACTCTGTACTTCTGCCTATCTGCCTTAACTGTTGCTGAACCTTTTGCCTGATTACCTACTACTCTCTTGCCTTATGATTTTGTACCGATACTTACCTCTCTGTTGCTGAACCTTCTGCCTGATTACCGACTACTCTCTTGCCTTACGATTTTGTACCGATACGTACCTCTCTGTTGCCAACTCGATTAGTCTGACTCCTCTACTCTCACCAGAGGGCCCTTGTTTCTGGTGAGGGGCTCTGTACTGTTAGGGCCCTCCAGCTCCTCTGGAGAGGTACAGCCAAGCCTATCAGTACTACTGTTGCACCAAACACCACATTATTGTATTCCTCTGCTATACTAGTATTATTGGTGATTCTGCAGGTCACCACATAATCTGGTATAGAGTCTGCATTATTGGTGATTCTGCAGATCACCATATAATCAGACATTTGAGTCGCTACACAATACCTTTACAGAACAGCAGACCAACATTATGGACGCACTACGCAGCCAGGTGGAGGCCTTAGCCACTTCAGTAAATAACCTCATTGGGGTGGTTAATACGCAACAGACCCAGATCACTCAATTGTCTGGGTCAGTACAGGCCCTCCAAACGGCCGTCAACACAATGCGATCCCCCTCAGCCATAGACCTTCACATGTCGGTACCCGAGAGATTTTCAGGGCACAGCTCTGATTTTCAAAACTTTCGAAATCGAGTGCTGTCCTATTTCGAGTTAAGGCCTAATTTGTCAGGTTCAGAGCAACAAAGGGTGACTTTTATAAAGACCTTGTTATCAGGAGACTCGCAAACTTGGGCATATAGCCTTCCTCCTGGAGATGAGGCTCTGTCCTCAGTTGAGGAATTCTTCAAAGCAATGGCCATCATATATGATGACCCGGAAATTTCGATCACTGCTGAGAGGAAACTCAAGGCTCTCAAGCAGGGACGGAATTCTGTAGGGATTTATGCAGCTGAATTTAGAAGGTGGGCTGTGTCGGCTAGGTGGGGGTCTCATGCTTTATTAGATTGCTTCCTTTCTGGCCTATCAGATGCAGTCTCTGAGCTAATGTTGGGACACCCTGAACCTAAATCAATCGATGATGCTATTTTGCTGGCTGTGCAGGTTGACCACCGGCTACGCTATCAGCGACAAACTGATAGAATGGAGTAAGGTCTGTTTCTTACGCTTCCTCCTCCCCTTCCACATCAACAGATGAGCCGATGCAGATCGGACATTCCCGCTTGTCACAAGCAGAGAAGGATCGCAGAAGGTCTGAGAAGCTTTGTCTGTATTGTGCAGAGGAGGGTCACATTGTACAAAATTGCCCCAAGAAGTCGGGAAACTCTGCCGCCTAGGAGTAGTTGGAGGTAGTACCCTAGGCGAGCAGACTTTACCTCTGAACAATAATCGTTTACTACCTTGTTCTATTTCTTGGAAAGACCGGGCCGCGTGCACTGAGGCCTTCGTGGACTCTGGCTCGGCGGCCAATTTTATTGACTACGAGTTCGTAAAAAGATTGGGAATTCCGTTACATTCGTTAGACCGACAAGTAGTAGTCACTGCAGTTGATGACTCTCCATTGCAATACAGACAGCCCCTCTCACAGACTCCGGTATTGTTATGTACTATAGGGGTTATACATAGTCAAAAATTACAATTCCTCGTACTGCGAATGGCAACCTCTACCATTATTCTCGGGATGCCCTGGTTGCAACTCCACTCACCTCAGATAGACTAGGCCTCAGGTCAGCTACTGAGCTGGTCAACCCACTGCCATCATCATTGTTTAGAGAGGGTTGCTATTCGTGCCACCAAGGTAGAGGTTAAAGGAGTACCTATGCAATACGCAGGAGTTTGCTGACGTGTTCTGTCCCAAGTCCGCGGATAAACTCCCACCTCATCGGAATTTTGATTGCCCCGTAGATTTAAGATCTGGTTGTATGCTGGATGGTGTAATGGTTAAGGGCTCTGCCTCTGACACAGGCGACCTGGGTTCGAATCTCGGCTCTGCCTGTTCAGTAAGCCAGCACCTATTCAGTAGGAGACCTTAGGCAAGTCTCCCTAACACTGCTACTGCCTATAGAGCGCGTCCTAGTGGCTGCAGCTCTGGCGCTTTGAGTCCGCCAGGAGAAAAGCGCAATATAAATGTTATTTGTCTTGTCTTGTCTTATGCCCCCCAGAGGTCATCTTTATAATTTATCAGGACCTGAAAAGCTGGCCATGCAGGAGTACATAAAGGAAAACCTAGCCAAAGGTTTCATCCATCCTTCCCGGTCACCGGCTGGGGCTGAGTTCTTTTTTGTGCAAAAAAAAGGACGGTGGTCTTAGGCCTTGTATTGATTATCGAGGTCTAAACAAGATCACAATCAAGAATCGCTATCCTTTGCCTCTGATAGACGATCTGTTCTCTCAAATAACCAACGCCAGTATTTTTTCCAAGTTAGATTTACGTGGGGCATACAACCTGGTACGCATCAGGGACGATGATGAGTGGAAGACGGCCTTCAACACGCCCGACGGGCATTACGAATATTTGGTTATGCCCTTCGGGTTGTGTAACGCCCCTGCGGTCTTCCAGGAATTGATTAACAAGGTTTTTAGGGAGGTATTGGGAAAATTCATCTTGGTTTATCTTGACGACATTTTGATCTTTTCTCCAAACCTTACCGAGCATCGTAAACATGTCAAATTCGTGTTAAGGAAACTGAGACAGAATTCGCTGTACGCGAAACTTGAGAAATGCCTCTTCGAGGTCACTAAGGTTCCTTTTCTGGGTTACATTATTTCCACTGCTGGTCTCTCGATGGATCCAGAAAAGGTCTCAGCCGTCTTGGAGTGGCCTCAACCTGTAGGTCTAAAGTCACTCCAAAGATTTCTTGGTTTTGCAAACTACTATAGGACATTTATCAAAGGATTTTCCTCGATAGTAGCTCCCCTTACCAGTCTTACCAAAAAGGGGGCTGATCCACACCTTTGGACGCCGAAGGCACAGGTGGCCTTTGCCACTCTGAAAAAATTATTTTGTTCCGCACCAATCCTGAGACATGTAGATGTCACCCTTCCTTTTATTCTGGAGGTGGATGCATCAGAGATTGGGGTTGGAGCTGTATTGTCTCAGCGTTCAAGGACTTATGAGGCCTGTTTGCTCAAAAAAAAAAAAGTTAGAGACCTGTGTCAGTTTGTGAGGCACGGAGGACGCCGTCCGCGCCCTCCGTGCCGTTCCGCCGGGTCCCCGCCGCTCAGTATCCCCCCAAACCTCCCCCGACCGCACGGCCCGGGTCGGGCTCTTCAGCCTTCACAAAGATGGCCGCCAGAGCTGGCCGCGGCTGCGCAGTCCGCATAGCCGCGAGTGCGGCTGTGCAGCTCTAAGGCCAACCCCCCGATCCACGTAACAGTCTGTTTCCTGTAGCGTGTATCGGGGGGTTGGCCTTAGAGCTGCGCAGCCACACTTGCGGCTATGCGGACTGCGCAGCCACGGCCATCTCCGGCGGCCATCTTTGTGAAGGCTGAAGAGCCCGGCCCGGGCCGTGCGGTCGGGGGACGTTCGGGGGGATACTGAGCGGCGGGGAGCCGGCGGAACGGCACGAAGGGCGCGGACGGCGTCCTCCGTGCCTCACAAACTGACACAGGTATCTAACTTTTTTTTTTTTTTTTGAGCAAACAGGCCTCGTAAGTCCTTTCAGGTTCGCAGGGTAAACTGCACCCATGTGCCTTTTTCTCCCGTAGATATTAAAACCGGGATATTACAACTACGATATTGGCAACCGGGAGCTGCTGGCTATTAAGTTGGCCTTTGAAGAGTGGCGTCACTGGCTGGAAGGGGCAGAACATACTGTCACAGTTTACACAGACCACAAGAACTTAGAGTACATTGAAGGGGCCAAGAGGCTCAGTCCCCGACAGGCCCGCTGGTCTTTATTTTTCTCTAGGTTCAAATTTATTATTACATATACGCCAGGCAGCAAGAACGTCAAGGCTGACGCCTTATCTAGATGCTTCGAACCCGAGATAGTGCAACATTCAATTTCAGAGACCATACTACCTCAAAAGGTGGTTTTAGCAGTTACTGACACCTGGGACAACTGGGCCACTATTCTAAATGATTATCAACAAGATATCCCTGAAGGGAAACCTGCAGGGGTTATGTTTGTACCGCTTTCTTTTCGCCTCCAACTCCTTCAATGCTTTCACTCACATAAAAATGCTGGGCATCCTGGGGCTGCCCGAACTCAGGATTTGCTTGCCAGGTGTGTGTGGTGGCTTTCCCTGGCATTGGATTGTAAGGAGTTTGTGAGGGAGTGTGCTGTTTGTGCCAAAAGTAAACCCTCTCGTCAGGCATCAGTGGGTACAAACGAACCTTGGACCCACTTGTCCATGGATTTTGTGGGTGAACTCACTAGGTCGGAGGGGAAAACAGTCATTTGGGTGGTAGTCGATAGGTTCAGTAAGATGGCTCATTTTATTCCGTTCAAAGGACTCCCCTCAGCTCAAGAGTTGGCTGATCTCTTTGTTCTGCACGTTTTCCGGCTGCATGGCATTCCAGAAAATGTGGTGTCAGATAGGGGAGTCCAGTTTGTTTCAAAGTTTTGGAGGGCTTTTTGTCACCAGTTGGGCATGAACCTTTTGTTCTCATCGAGCTACCACCCACAGACCAATGGGCAGACAGAGAGAGTCAACCAGTCCTTGGAGCAATTCCTCAGGTGTTATGTGGCCGACGCTCAGTCGGATTGGGTCAAATTTTTGCCGTTTGCGGAATTTGCACACAATAACCTGAAAAGCTCTTCCACTGGGTTTTCTCCGTTTCAGGTAGTGTCAGGAAAATCTCCTAAGTTTGCTCCACTACCCGTGGATTCAACTCCTTTCCCGGCCTTGGAAGATTGGCAAAAGGCCTTAAAGGAGATTTGGAGGTTGGTCAAAGACAACCTGGGTAGGGCATTTCAGACACAAAAGAAACAGGCAGACAAGAGGCGATCTATAGAGTGGAACTTTTCAGTATTTAGCCTTGAAGCAACCGTCACCGAAGTTGGGTCCCCGATTTATTGGCCCGTACCCAGTGTCCAGAAAGATCAATGCAGTCACATATGTAATTGACCTCCCTGCTAGTATGAGAGGGGTAAGGTCGTTTCAGGTTTCTTTACTGAAACCTGCGGTGCATGTGAGTTCCTCCCCCCCCCCCCCGGTGATGGTCGATGACCAACCAGAAAACGAGATCGAAAGAATTTTGGATTCTCGTTTTGTACAGAATTCTGTACAATACCTGGTTCATTGGAGGGGTTATGGGCCAGAGGAAAGATCTTGGGTGCCGAGTCATTGTCTCCATGCTGAGGAGTTAAGACAAGACTTTCATAAGGCACATCCCGAGAAGCCTTGTAGGAAGTGTCCGGAGTCCACTCCTCAAGGGGGGGTTACTGTAACATGCGGCCAGGATGCCGCCGCGGTGGAGAGCGGCATGTCAGCCATTCTACGCATGTCAGCCGGCGGCGGCCCCTGCCTCGCTCTCACAGACAGGTCCTTCGGCCGCACATAGGGCACGGTGGCAGGACCTTTATGCAGCTAGACGGAGAGTCAGCTGACTCGCCGGTCAGCTGACTCCAGCTAGCTGCCGGATTGGCTGGGCGGCTGGGTGGCGCTGCAGAAGCGCTCCCAGCATAAAAGGAGCTGTTTGTCAGTTGCTCCTCATCTGCTGTCGTGAATACCTCGTGTGCTAGCGCTCAGACCTTAGACTAGATCCCTGGTGTTGATGCTAAGGATTTCACACCAAGATTAGGACATTGCTGATATTGTATTTGATTTCCTGTGTATGATTCTTGGCTAACTCTGGTGAGGGGCTCTGTACTGTTAGGGCCCTCCAGCTCCTCTGGAGAGGTACAGCCAAGCCTATCAGTACTGCTGTTGCACCACATAATCTGGTATAGAGTCTGCATTATTGGTGATTCTGCAGATCACCATATAATCAGACATTTGAGTCGCTACACAATACCTTTACAATATAGTAGTAAAGAAAAAAAAATCAATACATTGCAAAGTGAGAAGTTTCCACTAACAGCTTGCAATGCAATTTGTTAGGTACTTGTCCCTCCCACTGTCGAAGAAGTCTTTCCTCCATGGGAGGGGACCTAACACTAACTAAAACCTACCTATGCATATGCATAGCCTGGGCGCGCTACCAGTAAAATTAAGAATTGCGCAGAAAAAGTGGGATCAGCGCATCACCAGGCCGCCTCTGAATGGCCTCAGCTCAGAGATGCGCTGAGCCCCCCCAGGAACTACAAACGCACCTTGAACCAAACAGAGGCTCTGCATATACACCAAAGAAAAACTAACAAGTGGGAGCAGCTGACCAGAATTAAATCAAACATAGCAAAGAAATGAACAGCGCTACTTAAAAACAGATGAATGCTTACCTGCAAAAAAATGCAGACCCCACTCATGGGATACAAATACACAATGAGCACACATACAACCTGTCTACCACTTGGAGGATGTTAGTTTCCACTAACAGCTTGCAATGCAATTTGTTAGGTACTCGTCCCTCCCACTGTCGAAGAAGTCTTTCCTCCATGGGAGGGGACCTAACACTAACTAAAACCTGCCTATGCATATGCATAGCCTGGGCGCGCTACCAGTAAAATTAAGAATTGCGCAGAAAAAATGGGATCAGAGCATCACCAGGCCGCCTCTGAATGGCCTCAGCTCAGAGATGCGCGCCCAGGCTATGCATATGCATAGGTAGGTTTTAGTTAGTGTTAGGTCCCCTCCCATGGAGGAAAGACTTCTTCGACAGTGGGAGGGACGAGTACCTAACAAATTGCATTGCAAGCTGTTAGTGGAAACTAACATCCTCCAAGTGGTAGACAGGTTGTATGTGTGCTCATTGTGTATTTGTATCCCATGAGTGGGGTCTGCATTTTTTTGCAGGTAAGCATTCATCTGTTTTTAAGTAGCGCTGTTCATTTCTTTGCTATGTTTGATTTAATTCTGGTCAGCTGCTCCCACTTGTTAGTTTTTCTTTGGTGTATATGCAGAGCCTCTGTTTGGTTCAAGGTGCGTTTGTAGTTCCTGGGGGGGCTCAGCGCATCTCTGAGCTGAGGCCATTCAGAGGCGGCCTGGTGATGCGCTGATCCCACTTTTTCTGCGCAATTCTTAATTTTACTGGTAGCGTGCCCAGGCTATACATATGCATAGGTAGGTTTTAGTTAGTGTTAGGTCCCCTCCCATGGAGGAAAGACTTCTTCGACAGTGGGAGGGACGAGTACCTAACAAATTGCATTGCAAGCTGTTAGTGGAAACTAACATCCTCCAAGTGGTAGACAGGTTGTATGTGTGCTCATTGTGTATTTGTATCCCATGAGTGGGGTCTGCACTTTTTTGCAGGTAAGCATTCATCTGTTTTTAAGTAGCGCTGTTCATTTCTTTGCTAAAGTGAGAAGTTAAAAAAATAGAAGATAGATTAAGAAATGATTAAAACTCGCCGTGTCGTTTCCTCATGTTGTTTGATCCACCATGAGACAGCAGGTCATAATCTTTACTGCTGCCAGACAAGAAAAAATAGACAACACCAACTGCCATTAACTATAAACACCCCTCCACTAGCAACGTGATAGGCTAAAAGGATGGGTTTATCCCTGAAGATCTATTTGAGAAAAGATAGAGATGTCTCATGGGAAGATTGGGATGAAGTTATTATTATTATTATTTATTTATAAAGCGCCAACATATTCCGTGGCGCTGTACAATGTAAGAAAACAAACAACGGATACATAATGATACAGACAATGATATACATCAAATATAAACACTGATACAAGATACAGCACTGCTGATTACAATTTGATTTAACATGATGACTAAAATGTATAAATGTCTAACAGTGTGCAAGCAATGAAATTAATAACAGTCCATGACACAAAAGGGTGAGAGCCCTGCCCTTGCGAGCTTACAATCTAAAGGAATGGGGTGGAAACAAGAGGTGGGGATGTATACAATATATGTACAGGCAGTGCGTAATTAGGTTATTTAGTGGGTGCATGGCCTAAGCTAGAGAATATGCTTGTCGGAAAAGGTGGGTTTTGAGGGAGCGTTTAATGATTTCAAAGGTGGGAGAGTGGCGGATGTGTTGTGGAAGGGCATTCCAGAGGAGGGGTGAGGCACGTGAGAAGTCTTGTACACGTGAATGTGAGGAGGTAATTGTAGAAGAGGATAGAAGAAGCTCATGTGCAGATCTGAGATTGCGGTTGGGTTGGTATCTGGAGACTAGTGAGGAGATGTACAGGGGAGAGAGATTGTGGAGAGCTTTGTAGGTTAGGGTTAAGAGTTTTAACTGAATCCTTTCATTAATTGGTAGCCAGTGAAGAGCTTGACAGAGAGGGTCAGCAGAGGAAGAGCGAGAGGAGAGATGAATGAGTCGAGCAGCAGAGTTCAGTACAGAATTGAGCGGTGTTAGTCGGTTAGTTGGAAGTCCACCAAGCAATATATTGCAATAGTCCAATCGAGATATAATAAGAGCATGTACTAACATTTTGATTGTGTCATGGGAGAGAAAAGGTCGGATACGTGCTATGTTTTTCAGTTGGAAATGGCAGGAGCTGGTTAGGGAGTTAATGTGAGGAGTAAATGAGAGAGAAGAATCAAATATTACCCCCAAGCACCGTGCTTTGGGAACTGATGTTATAGACGTGTTGTTAACATTTATTGTAATATCAGGCAAAGGGGTGGACAGGGATGGTGGAAAGACTATTAGTTCAGTTTTATTCATATTAAGTTTTAAGAAGCGAGAGGACATGAAAGAATAAATAGTGAACAGGCAGTCGGGAACCCGTGTGAGGAGGGAGTTAAGGTCTGGGGCCGAGAGGTACAGTTCAAGCCTTGGTTACAGGTTTCTCTTGCAGACTGACACAGCATAGATTTAAGTACACCAGATCCCGTGCTCCTGACACAATCAATTGAACAAACTGCAGCTAAATGCAGCTGTCAGATGGCTTCCATTCTAGGGGTGGTTTGACAGCCCTGCTGTTTTGTGGCATCCTTACTGCGATGCACATCTTGCTATTAATAAATCTAGTGGTAGGACCATGGGTAACACAGGAGGCTTGGAAGTACTCCTATAGCTTAAAATGTGCTATTGCAATTTAATCTACATTATCATTAGAGATGTAGCGAACGGTTCGCCGGCGAACGGTTCCAGGCAAACTTAGGGGGTTCGCGTTCGCCTGCACCAGGCGAACTTTTGCGGAAGTTTGATTCACCCCATAATGCACTATGAGGGTCAACTTTGACCCTCTGCATCACAGTCAGCAGGCACATTGTAGCCATTCAGGCTACACTAAGCCTTGGAGCCCCACCCCCCCTTATATAAGGCAGGGTCCGGCGGCCATTACACTCACTCGTGTGCCTGCTAGAGAGAAGAAAGGGACAGCTGCTGCAGATTTTTTCTCCTAGGGACAGATTAGTTAGGTTCTAGGCTGCTTTGCTTGCTCCTGACTGATTATTATTGCTTTTAAAGCACTCATCAACAGCAACAGCTCTTTTCAGAGCTCATCCTGTACATATTTTTTTTTTTCTGTGTGTCAAACTGACACTTTTGTTGCATGCACAGCCTTGCTAATTGATAGTGTGTGTGTGTGTGTGTGCCACTGCCAGCAGCCCAGCACATTCAGTGACTGACTACCTGTGTGTGTGACAGGGAGCTGCACATTGTACTACCCAGTACTGCATATACCCCAGTACCTGTTGTGTTTACTTAACCCACCTCATCACTGCATATACCTAGCTTTGTGTTGAGTGAACCCAGCTCACTGCATCTAGCTACCTGTTGTGTTGAGTGAACCCACCTGGCCACCTCACTGCATCTAACTACCTGTTGTGTTGAGTGAGAACCCACCTCACTGCATCTTAAGTACCTTTACTGTTCAGTGAACCCAGCTCACTGCATCTTACTACCTGTTGTGTTGCATGAGGGCTCTTTCACATTAGGGCAGACTTTCTGCGTTAACGCAAACGGAAGCCGTTTGCGTTAACCAAGGTAAGATGAAAGTCCATAGACTTTCATTTTACCTTTCACACTCGACGCTGCGTTTCGATGCGTTGCGGTTCCGACGCGCCCGGGCGCAGTTTTTCCTCCAACGCACCCGCGAGCCGGCGGTTTCCGTCGGGTTTAATTACCAGCTACCGCCGCTGATTGCGTCGCACCGCAGATACCCGACGGCACGCCGCAGGCAGACAACGCGTGCAGGAGAACGGCTCCTGTTCGCGTTGTCAGATGTGAAAGAGCCCTAAGAACCCACCTCACTGCATCTTAAGTACCTTTACTGTTCAGTGAACCCAGCTCACTGCATCTAACTACCCAGTATCTGTTGTGTTTACTTAACCCACCTCATCACTGCATATACCTAGCTTTGTGTTGAGTGAACCCAGCTCACTGCATCTAACTACCAGTTGTGTTGAGTGAACCCACCTGGCCACCTCACTGCATCTAACTACCAGTTGTGTTGAGTGAGAACCCACCTCACTGCATCTTAAGTACCTTTACTGTTCAGTGAACCCAGCTCACTGCATCTTACTACCTGTTGTGTTGAGTGAACCCACCTGGCCACATCACTGCATCTAACTACCTGTTGTGTTGAGTGAGAACCCACCTCACTGCATCTTAAGTACCTTTACTGTTCAGTGAACCCAGCTCACTGCATCTAACTACCTGTTGTGTTGAGTGAACCCACCTCACTGCATATACCTAGCATCCCCCCGAGATGGACAAAATGGACAAACCAGGTAGAGGAAGAGGTAGAGGCAGACCCAGAGGAAGGCCACCAGGCACCGGCAGGTCTGTGGCTGTGCGCGGTGGTGTTGCTGTGATTTTGTGCGAACCTGGCCCAAAATACAGTGCTCAGAAGAAGGCACGTGCCATCACTTCCCATTTGGTGGTGGTGAAATCACTGATTCCCAGCCACAACTGCAAAAACAACAAGAAGGCGCAGGTACACCACCTCATATGTCTGAGTTAGGTGGCGATAGTATGGACGTAACGTGTGTGGATGGGGATGATTGACCACCTGAAGTTGGTGCAGTTGAGGAGGTGCCTGAGGAAAGCGCAGCTGGCCAGGAGGATTATGATGACGATTAACCTGCTGGGCGGTCTGGACGAGCACAGCTCGTCCAGTACCGCCGGAGGCTGCCGCTCAGGCCCTGCTGGGCCGATTTGGCTGAAATAAAAAGCAGCACACGCAGCCGGCACTTTGCCAGCCGCGTGTGCTGCCTGATCGCCGCCGCTCTGCGGCGATTCGCCGCGAGCAGCGGCGAAAGAGGGCCCCCCTAGCCGCCTGAGCCCTGCGCAGCCGGAACAAAAAGTTCCGGCCAGCGCTAAGGGCTGGATCGGAGGCGGCTGACGTCACGACGTCGGCTGACGTCGATGACGTCACTCCGCTCGTCGCTATGGCGACGATATAAGCAAAACAAGGAAGGCCGCTCATTGCGGCCTTCCTTGTTTATTCTGGGCGCCGGAGGCGATCGGAAGATCGCCTCCGGAGCGCCCTCTAGTGGGCTTTCATGCAGCCAACTTTCAGTTGGCTGCATGAAATAGTTTTTTTTTTATTAAAAAAAAACCCTCCCGCAGCCTGCCTGGCGATCTTAATAGAACGCCAGGCAGGTTAAACGGATACCACATATGTTCCCGGTAGAGGAGATGACCAGGGGGACAGTTCAGAGGAGGAGTCAGAGAGGAGTAGGAGGAGACGACTCCATGATAGAAGCAGAGGGAGCTCGTCCTCAGAAACAGCTGGAGGCAGTGTCCGGCGCCATGTATCGCCAGCTATGGTCAGCCAGCCAACATGCCCTTCAACGTCAGCTGCTGCTGCCACCGTAGCGCCATCACCCCAGGGGGGCTCAGCGGTTTGGAAATTTTTTCACGTGTGTGTCTCAGATCGGAGCAAAGCTATCTGTTGTCTCTGCCAGCAAAAATTGAGCCGTGGAAAGGCCAACTCTCACGTAGGGGCAAGTGCCTTACGAAGGCACCTGGAGAGAAGGCACAAACAGCTATGGCAAGAACACCTGAGGAAAAGCAGCACCCCTCAAAAGACAAGCCACCCTCCTTCTCCTCTTCCTCCTTCAGGTGCATCGTCTTCATCCACTTTCCCCCTTGCACCTTCACAGCCACCCTCCTCCACACCGCCTCTTCCTTTCAGCGGTTCCTTCTCCTCTGCCCACAGCAGTACCCAGCTATCCGTGAAGGAAGTATTTGAGCGTAAGAAGCAAATGTCTGCCAGTCACCCTCTTGCCTGGCGTCTGACAGCTGGCGTGGCGGAACTATTAGCTCGCCAGCTATTACCATACAAGCTGGTGGAGTCGGAGGCTTTTCCGTAAGTTTGTGGCCATTGGTAAACCACAGTGGAAGATACCAGGCCGCAATTATTTTTCACAAAAGGCCATACCCAAACTGTACCGTGCAGTTGAGAGGCAAGTGGTGTCATCTCTGGCACACCGCGTTGGGTCAAGGGTCCACCTGACAACGGATGCCTGGTCTGCCAAGCACGGGCAGGGCCACTACATTACATACACAGCCCATTGGGTCATCCTGGTGACCGATGGCAGCAAGCAGGGAGTACGTGGCTGCGCAGCAGACCGACTTGTCACACCTCCACGGCTTGCAGGCAGGCCTCCAGCCACCTCCTCTCCACCTGCTACCACCACTTCGCTGACGTCATCCTCCTCCTCCTCCTTGGCTGGTGCCGAAATCTCCTCTCCAGCTACACAGCCCCAGCACCCCAGGGCCTATGCTGCATGCCAGGTACAACGGTGTCACGCAGTGTTAGACATGTCTTGCCTGAAAGCGGAGAGTCACACTGGAGCAGCTCTCCTGGCTGCTCTTAACAAACAGGTGGAGCAATGGCTGACCCCGCACAAGCTTGAGATCGGCAACGTGGTGTGTGACAACGGCAGCAATCTCATTGCTGCGTTGAATTTGGGAAAGCTGACACACATACCCTGCATGGCACATGTGCTTAATCTGGTCGTGCAAAGATTTGTGTCCAAGTACCCAGGCTTAGAGGACGTCCTGAAGCAGGCCAGGAAGTTGTGTGGGCATTTCAGGCGCTCTTACAAGGCCATGGCATGCTTTGTGGACATTCAGCGTAGAAACAACTTGCCGGTGAGACGCCTGATTTGCGATAGCCCGACTCACTGGAATTCCAACCTGCTGATGTTCTCTCACCTGCTAGACCAGGAGAAAGCCGTCACCCAGTACCTGTATCATTACAGTACAAGGACACAATCTGGGAGGATGGGGATGTTGTGGCCCAACAACTGGACACTGATGCGAAATGCATGCAAGGTCATGGAGCCCTTTGAGGAGGTGACCAAACTGGTGAGTCGCGATTAGGGCACCATCAGCGACTTGATCCCCTACGCCTACTTCCTGGAGCGTGCCGTGCGTAGAGTGGTGGATACAGCTGTGGAGGAGCGTGAACGAGAAGAGTTACGACAGCAGGAGTCGTGGGAGCCATTTACACACGAACCCGATGTTCCCACAACACCTGTGGCAGCACAGAGGGGGAGGAGGAGGAGGAAGAAGAGGAGTAGTGTGGGGAAGGAGAGGAGTCAGACTCTGATGATGGTGATGATGAGGAAGGTGTTTCTGTGGAAGAGGAAGAGGCGGCGGAAGAAGAACAACCGCGGCAGCCGTCACAGGGGGCTTCTGCTGCTCCTTGTTCCCGTGGTATTGTTCGTGGCTGGGGGGAGGAAGAGGAGTTGCGTTCCGTCACTGAGGAAGAGCAAGAGGAGATGGAGAGTACGTCTGCATTCAGCTTTGTGTAGATGTCCTCTTTCATGTTGTCCAGCCTGTTGAGGGACCCCCGTATCAAAAAACTCAAGTCGAATAACCTGTACTGGGTGGCCATGCTACTAGACCCTCGGTACAGGCACAAAGTGGCGGACCTGTTAACAACTCAACAGAAGGCGGAAAGGATGCAGCACTTGCAGAACAAGCTGTCGATGATGCTTTACAATGCGTTTAAGGGTGATGTGGCTGCACAACGCAATCAAGGTACCACTGGCAGTAACCCTCCTCCTCCCAAGTCCACGCAGGCAAGGACAGGACGCTCCAGCGATCTCAGGGTGATGTCGGACATGCAGACGTTCTTTAGTACAACTCCTCGCCATAGTCCTTCCGGATCCACCCTCCACCAACGCCTGGACCGGCAGGTAGCCGGCTACCTGGCCTTGAGTGTGGATGTAGACAGTGCGAAAAGCGACGATGAACCCTTGGACTACTGGTTGCGCAGGCTTGACCTGTGGCCAGAGCTGTCCCAATTTGCCATACAACTTCTCTCTTGCCCTGCCGCAAGCGTCCTGTGAGAAAGGACCTTCAGTGCAGCTGCAGGCATAGTTACTGAGAAGAGAAGTCGCCTAAGTCACGACAGTGTTCAGTACCTGACCTTTATCAAAATGAATGAGGAATGGATCACGGAGGGCTACTGCATGACCGAAGACTAAGTCAGTCCCCACACACAGCATCTCTGCCTGCAGGCCGCTTGCCTTCTTCGCCACCACCAACAGGGTCCAGGAGTCTAGGTGGATTCCTGAATTTTTAAGGCCGCTGCTAGCAGTGGCCGCTACACTAATTTTTCTGGTGCGTGTACATGCCTGCCTAATTTTTCTGGCTGCACTGCGGGCGGCTGCAACAAAAAAAAAAAAGGCATGTACATGTGCCTATCCCCCTTCGTGATCATTACCTTGCCGCAGTGAAGGGGCTTGCGTATCACAATGAAGCAATGACCGCCGGCTATTTGAGTGTCTCGGGTGGGGGTGGCACACAAAAGATAATAAGGTCGTTGCTTCATTGTGGTCAGACCAAATTTGATCAGCTGGACAGTCACTGTTGTTCTATCATTGAGCTACCACAGCCCGGCGACCATATGGGCTTGAAAAACGCCACGGCCTACACTCTGGCCACGGTGCGCACCACTCCAGCACGGCCGTCACTACACAAACAGCTGTTTGCGGTGCGTTACACAGTGAGTTTGGTGTGTCAGTGTGAAGCAGTACTCTAATTACACTTCCTGATTGATGTATACCCATGCAAGATGTTTGAAAGCACGTTAGGCCTGCAATTTAGCATTCAATGTGATTTCTGCCCTTAAAACGCTGCTTTGCGTCAAATCCAGATTTTTCCCCGGGACTTTGGGCATGTATTCCACTCCGCCATGCCCCCCTCCAGGTGTTAGACCCCTTGAAAAATCTTTTCCATCACTTTTGTGGCCAGCATAATTTTTTCTATTTTTCAAAGTTCACCTCCCCATTGAAGTCTATTGCGGTTTGCGAACTTTTCCGCGAACCGAACCTTAAATGTTCTGTTTTACTTTTCCGCCCTTTTCAATTGAAAAAGTACCAAAAGAAGGTGAAGTCCTATCAACATTATTCTTAGTATTTTCTTACATGCTGGTGGCTTAAAAGTCATTTTATTGATAAGGTGTGAAAATATCACATAGGAGAAAAAGTAAATTGAATAAGTGCCTTTGGCCTGTTTTCTCCACGGAGACAGTTTTCCATCTCCTATTTAAAATAACTTTTCAGCACTTTGCAATTGAAACAGTAACAAAAAGTAGGTGAAACGGAGGTGAAAAGGAACTTTGAAAATTGTTTTAAAGAGGAACTCCAGTGAAAATAATGTAGTAAAAAAAGTGCTTCATTTTTTACCATAATTATGTATAAATGATTTAGTCAGTGTTTGCTCATTGTAAAATCTTTCCTATCCCTAATTTACATTCTGACATTTATTACATGGTGACATTTTTACTGTGGGCAGGTTATGTAGCTGCTCCTAGCTGTTTTGGCTGTTAGAGACAGCTGTTAAAGAGACTCTGTAACATCAAAAAGATCCCCTGGGGGGTACTCACCTCGGGTGTGGGAAGCCTCCGGATCCTAATCAGGCTTCCCACGCCGTCCTCTGTCCCACGGGGGTCTCGCTGCAGCCCTCTGAACAGCCGGCGACAGACCCGACTGTCAGTTCAGTATTTACCTTTGCTGGCTCCAGTGGGGGCGCTGTGGCTGCTTTTGGCTCCGAACTACACGGAAATACCCGATCTCAGTCGGGTCCGCTCTACTGTGCAGGCGCCGGAAACTTGCGCCTGCGCAGTAGAGCAGACCCAACGGCGATCGGGTATTTCCGCCTACTTCAGAGCCGACAGCCGTCAGAGCGCCTGCGCAGGAGCCGGGAAGGTAAATATTGACGTCATCTTTCACGGAGGGCTGCAGCGAGACCCCAATGGGACAGAGGACGGCGTGGAAAGCCTCATTAGGATCCGGAGGCTTCCCCCACCCGAGGTGAGTACCCCCCAGGGGATCTTTTGACGTTACAGATCTTCTTTAACCACTTGAGGACCCACCCTTTACCCCCCCTTAAGGACCAGCGCTGTTTTAGCTGATCTGTGCTGGGTGGGCTGTGCAGCCCCCAGCACAGATCAGGGTGCAGGCAGAGCGACCAGATCGCCCCCTTTTTTCCCCACTAGGGGGATGATGTGCTGGGGGGTCTGATCGCTCCTGCCTGCCTGGGTGTTGCGGGGGGGCACCTCAAAGCCCCCCTCCGCGGCAAAATTCCCCCCTCCCTCTCCTCCCTCCCTTCCCCGGAGATCCGAGGCTGCACAGGAACGGATCTGTCCTGTGTAGCCTCTTACAGGCTCCTGCCTGTCATGTGGCAGCGATCCCCGGCCGCTGATTGGCCGGGGATCGTTGATCTGGTACAACGCTGCTACTGTTAGCAGCATTGTACGAATGTAAACAAAGCGGATTATTTCCGCTTGTGTTTACATTTAGCCTGCGAGCCGCGATCGGCGGCCCGCAGGCTATTCACGGAGCCCGCCGCCGTGAATTGACAGGAAGCAGCCGCTCGCGCGAGCGGCTGCTTCCTGATTAATTAGCCTGCAGCCGGCGACGCAGAACTGCGTCGCTGGTCCTGCAGCTGCCACTTTGCCGACACGCGGTATGAGTGCGCGGTCGGCAAGTGGTTAACAGCTAATTCCTGTCTGTGAACATTGTTACATTGTGGCAGTTTGCCCAGAGTACCGCGGTACCCAGAGCTTCTTGTGGGAGGGGTTTCAGCACAAAATTAGTCATACAGCGCCCCCTGATGGTCTGTTAGTGAAAAGCATTATTTTTCTCATGTAAAAGGGGGTATCAGCTACTGATTGGGATAAAGTTCAATTCTAGTTTGGAGTTTCTCTTTAAGTATTTTCTTGTTTGCTGGTGGTTTAAAGGGCGTTTTATTAAGAAGTTTGAAAATATCACCTAAGAGAAAACTTAGGTGAAAAAGTTAATGACATATGGGCCTATGTCTCATATTGGTGTATACAAACTTACTCTGACACCTTCTTAGTGTTTTAATCTGTGTCATTAGCCCACAGTACCACATATACCTGATAAAAGCAGCCAAATATTCACAGACTCACACACTCTTCTGCTCTAGTTGGTCTCCTATGCTGCTAACCTATATTATTTGAACATAATGACACAAGGAAGGGGACTGTGCCATTACTCACACAATTCACATATTTGATGCAGCTGTTTAATAGAAATTCCTTTTGAAACCTCAGCACCAACACCCACAAGATCTGTGTAGTAATAGAGCTGTAAGCAGGAGGTGCAAAGGATCAGCTCTTTGTTCACAGGAAAAGACTGGATAATGGTCCCTCTCTGCCTCCCCCTGACTACCTCCTGGGAGTTATGAGGGAATGGAGGAGCTTGGATAGTACAAACATTGCTGTTCCATTGTGTCAGTTAGTATCTAGCATTAGCACATCTCACATCTTATCAATAAATTGCCTTTAACGCCACCAGAAAGCAAGAAAATACTCTAAATAATTTTGACAATACTTTTTCAGCCACTTTTTGGTAACTTTTTAATTACAGAGTGCTGAAAAGTTATTTAACATTTTTAAACAGAAGATAAAAAACAATCTCCTAGGAAAAAAACAGGAGAAAAAGTGAATTGAATTGGACCTAAAGTTAGTATTACAAGCCCAGCAAGCCTGGTAATAAAAACAGAGTCATAGAAAAATGGCTAACAACCAATGCACAAAACTGTCAGTGTTACAAATTATGAGTTAAACCAACATGTTAAAAAAAAAAAAAGCACGAGGTTGAAATAAGCTTTTGACTCCCTGCAAAATACAAGAATATTGAAAAGTGAGAATTATTCTGGACAAAAAGTTTATGTTGTTCACTTTTAACCAGTTTTTGTGACTTTGTATTAGTAACCTTTTAGTGGTGTTTGTTGCTACTGTTAATTCTCTGCATTTTGATAAATCCAGTCGTAGAAAAGAATCTGGGCTTGTATGTTTACTTCAGAATGTGAAGCTTACTGGCGACATAGGTTGCGTGTGACTACTTTACAGGAATGGAATTCATCTCAGCTAGATTAAACAGATAAATAACTTCCTGATCTCAGTAAACAATGCTATACTGACATGTAGTCAGGAATGTTTGCTTTGATATTTACTTATTAGATTATACTTTCTTTCCTCTACATTTTGTCCTTTTGGGTTTTATTGTTGCTCTTGAATACTAGTTTCAAAGTTTTCTATTTTCAGCAAATAATAAATAGCTTCTGCAACTCATTTTCTGCAATGCTCAACGTTTTGTATATAGGACTTTTCTAGGTCATGAGACCACTAATTGGGTCAACAGGAATTAAATGTAGATGCTATTCGGCTCTGAGAATAAATTATTATTGCATGTTGATGTTAAAAAATGTCACAGTCTCCATGCAGTTTAATATGAAAGTTTAATATTTATTCTCTTTCAATATTCACTAATAATTCATACTGTAATAATAGCAAAAATAGCAACATAGCAATTTAAACAATACAATATTACACATGGTATGCTAGTCACACATTGTTAGTACATTTATTTTACTGCATTATTTGTATGCTAATAGCAAACAGAGAGAAACAACTGAAGGGGATATCAAGATACAGATGAAAACGAGAGAAGTAAAAGTGGCACAATAAAGAGAGGGTGAAAAAAAGAGATACAGATAAAAGGACAGAGGGACACATTTATATACCAAAAGAAAAAAATTGTGCCTGGTTAAACTAATTCCCCTGGGCCCATATGCAAGTAATTTTTTCTCCAGAGTTTTCCCCTAAGTGATATTTTTACAATTGTCAATAAAATGTCTTTTAGGTTTCAATAATTTTTATTGCGGTTTTTCAAATGTTTAAATACAGCCATTTTCATAAAAAGACATATCAATAACAGTATTATTATTACATAAAAATAAACTATTATTAGACCAATTTCAACAGATCAGAATAAAAACAATTATAAAACAGTGTATGTCATAAATCCTCATCAACAATACAATATAAGATGTATGCGAATAAACACTATAATACTGCTCGTTGTCTGTTATCTGTTATTTTCCATGGAGCTGAATCCTCCAGTAACTGGTAGACTAAGATCCAACCAACAAAAGTCACTGGAAGTCGCATCCAACCTTTATAAAACTGTATTACAGTTAGATCATCATTTAAAGATTTTGATGCTCTATGCTAATACATATACAGTATGTCTTTATATCTACAATGTATGGAGTATTCATACCCCTACTAATGGCTATCATTCATAAAGCATTTCCGCATGCGGAAATGCTTAACCTTCCTGGCGGTAACCTCGAACGTAGTTCGGGGCAAGCCGCGCAGGAGGTTTTCTCAGGCCCTACTGGGACGATCTGCGTAATTTTTTTTTGCTGAACGCAGCTAGCACTTTGCTAGCTGCGTCAGCACACCGATCGCCACCGCCCGCGCCGATTCGCCGCTATCTGCGGCGCCGCAGAGCCCCCCCCTAGACCCCTGCGCTGCCTGGCCTATCAGCGCCAGGCAACGCTAAGGGGTGGATCGGGTCTCCCTTAGACGTCCCTTAGCCCTACAGGAAATCCCCTTCGTTGAACGGGATTTCCTGATCACCTATCGCCTGAGGCGATCGGAGGGGCTGGGGGGATGCCGCTGAGCAGCGGCTATCATGTAGAGAGCCCTAGGCTCGCTACATGATTTAAAAAAAAAAAAAAAGCAGAAAAACAGCAGCGCTGCCCCCTGGCGGTTTTTAATATACCGCAAGGGAGGTTAAAACAGCTGACTTTACCAAACACTTAGCAAGTTCGGCATTCATAAAGCCTCTTTCCGCATGAAAAGCTGACACTACTGAACAGAGCGATAAATCACCGCCTTGTGCGGGGATTTTCGTAACAAATGTAACAAAATGGTAATTCATAACGATTACCGCAAGCAGTATGAGGACGGGAAATACCGCTCCCTCTGATGTGGCGATAACAATGTAAAGTTAATGGAGACACACAGACCTCCCAGGCAGCTGCAGTAGAGCGGAACACAGAGAAATGTATCAACTCGGCAGCTTCCTGTATCTCCGCAGGCCTACCACCAGCCTAGTTCGGGGAATCTCCGCAGTGCTATCGCACCTGAACACTTTTTTATAAATGTCCACCCAGATCTCTAAAATACCGGCAGCGGTGTTTTCCCGCATTGATTCTCCTTACCGACAGCTCTTTTATGAATGATACCCTATGTATCATCAAAATTATTAACCTCTAAACTAATAAACAATAAAAGGGGGAATGAAAGAAAAAAAGAGTGTGAATACAGTTGCCGAGAGTATATTGGAGTGCATTTGAATATTATTTTAACTTTCAAATAGAGTCCTGGGGAATCATATACAATCTGTGAGATTGTATATGTGTGGATGTGCAATAATGCCATATGTGGAGGTCGGATCAGTGAATAATGGCGCACAGTGCCTATGCATAAAAATGGCGCCGCATTAAAAAGATACGCTTATCGCTATTTATCGTTAGTACTGCATAATGATGGCGCACAGGGAAAAAAAAAGAAAAACGGCACACACTAACGTTATTTAACAATAGTGGCACACACTAACGTTATTTATCAATAGTGCTGTCCATTTGCCAAACAGCAGACATTATTACCCACAGTAACATGATTTATCAATAGCGCCCTATATAAGCCAAACTGCAGACGTTATTTAACTGCAAAATAGTGAATGGATTTAATGTAACACTGTCAAGGTTAGGGTTAGGCACCACTGGGGGGGGTCTTAGGGTTAGGCACCATCAGGGGGGTCTTAGGGTTAGGCACCACCAGGGGGTGGTTAGTGTTAGGCACCACCAGGGGGGTGGTTAGGATTAGGCACCACCAGGGGGTCTTAGGGTTAGGCACCACCAGGGGGGTGGTTAGGGTTAGGCACCACCAGGGGGCTCTTAAGGTTAGGCCCCAACCGGGGGGGTCTTAGGGTTAGGCACCACCAAGGGGGGTCTTAGGGTTAGGCACCACCAGGGGGCTCTTAGGGTTAGGCACCAACCGGGGGATCTTAGGGTTAGGCACCACCAGAGGGGTCTTAGGGTTAGGCACCACCAGGGGGGTCTTAGGGTTAGGCACCACCAGGGGGGTTTAGGGGTTAGGGATCGGTACAGAGAGGGTTCTGTGTGTTAACGGTAAATAACAATAAGGCTTTAACGTTAAATAACAATAAGGCTTTAACGTTAAATAGCGATAAGCGGCAAACGGATTAGCGGCAACACCATGCGCCATTATTCTCAGGCGCCATTTTCAGATGGATCCGTGGAGGTATATGAGAGCGACTTACAGGTAGTTTTTTTTTTTTTTTTTAAATCTTCTATTTCCTTCCAAAGTGGTTGGATTTTTGGACAAGACCAAAATATATGTTCCAAAGAGCCTGTATGATTACACTCTCTCCAGCATAATGGTCAAATTTAGAATTTGTTTCTGGTGTAAAGTACCACCGCCACAACAGTTTAATAAAGTTTTCCAAATGTGATACACAATGTGAAGATTTCTTCACGGATCTGACTGCAGATTTCCATTCTTCCTGGCCAATGTCCATTTTGAAAAAGTCTTGCCATTTCTTTAATTGACATTTGGGGACTTCTCCCCTAACAGATATCCATGATCTGTAAAAGAGAGCTGTCCCTTTCATATAATCTTTTTCTGGGGTAAGTAATTTCTTAATTTGGTGTGGATATAGAACCTGAATTGGTATATGTTTCTGAAGATATTTTTAGTTATTTTAATATATGTACATTCTTCTGAACTAGGTAAATGGTATGTATTAACCAGTTCTTCAAAAGATTTACAATCCATCTCCTCAAAGAGTTTATCCAACGTATCAATAAAATGTCTTTTAAACCACCAGTAAACAAGAAACATCTAATCTAAAAAAAAAATGTATAGCACTTTTTCACCTACGTTTTGGTACTTTTTCAATTGAAAAGTGCTGAAAAGGGGGGCGTGGCTGAAAGAGCTCCCACTCCTGACACACTGAAACACCTTATAAGAAGCAAATTGGAGGAGAATAAACCTTATTTTCAGTTGATATGACATCGAAGAAGGGCAGAGGAGGCAAGAAAAGAGAAAAGTCAACCTCGGATACACACCAAATCCGCCGCTATTTCCAAGACGGGAGACCAGGCCCCTCTATGCTGTCCAAGATGGCATCTGACCGAGACTCACAACGACCGGGACGAACAGAGGAATCTCCGGAGGTTGATATCCCCCGTCAGTCACAAGTCCACACTCGTGGCCAAAATAGCAGAAAGAAGCTCTACAGGACTGACTCTGAGGAAGAAGCTTCTGATGACAGATCTGAGGTGGGTGAACTCGCACATGGCAGTAGCCAAGAAGCAGGGCAGACACAAGCTTCCCCAGACTGCGCAAAGGGCCAACATATGGATGCAGATATGAGAGACTATCTATGCTCTCCCCACCTTGAAAGACTTAGATGCCTTCGCATCAAGATTAGAGAAGTCCTTTCGTAGAGAGTTTGACGATTTGCATAAAGATATACTGGGAATAGGCCACAGAGTGGCGGCACTGGAGGAAGGAGAAGAAGCGTCCCTGTCTGTAATGGAGGCTATGCTTGAGAGCACTAAGACAAAGAACTGGATATACTCAGAACGCAGTTAGACGATTATGTGAACAGAGCCAGACGTAAGAACATTTGAATCAGGGGGCTACCGGAGGCAACAGGTCAGGAGGACTTACGTCCGACGATTACTGACATATTTAATATAATACTAGAAAGACCGGCACAAAACCCCATTGACATCGAATGAGTACATCGTGCCTTAGTCCCTAAGAATGTTGATCCACGTAAACCGAGGGATGTAATCTGCAAGTTGTTGAGATTTAACGATGTGGAAGAAATATTCAAGAAAATGTGAGACAAGGAATCAATAGACTTTGATGGAGCTAAAATCACTTTATTCCCTGATTTGTCTAAACGCACTTTACTCCAGCGACATGCCATTAAACCCCTCCTAGAGGAGATTAAAAAGTCTGGAGGCACCTACAGATTGGGTCACCCTTTTGCCTTAACGGCGACTGTAGGAGGTAACTCAGCCACCTTACGCACAAAAGATGATCTGTCTGACTTTATGCAGAAGCTGGACTTGCCATCCACAACTTTTGATGACTGGCGTGAATCCACTCAACTTCCGCCATTACCGCAGGGAGAAAAATGGCGTACGCCGTGCACACAGAAAAGAAGAGGCGCAACAGCAGAAACACCACGCTGATTCTCCTGGCTTAATTTCAGGATATCGGACCCAGACCACACAGCAGTGACCTGTCCTATACGATACAAGGCACCTGAGTAGGTTTGGGTGTTCTTAACATTCCTTCTTTAAAAAAAAAACAGGTGTTAGCCCTGTTCCTTGTTCTTCCTCTCCCTTCACCTGCTATAAATACTACTTTAGTTTGCAATTCCTCTTTTTTCTTGTTAAGCACTATTACAGTGTGTCACCATGCTGCATGGACATGTTCTCACTCTTCACCATGCAGCCTACATACCCCCATAGGGTTTTCCCTGATACTAGGGAAAAATTGAGCTACGCGCTCATGGTTTACACAAAGGCTTTAGCTGTTCAAATGTTATCTGTTTATTGTTCTAATTTCTACTTTGCTTATCTAGGACGCACTATTAAGATTTCTGATGGTGCAAAATGATTTAAAGATTGTGTCCTATAACGTCAGGGGGCTTGGCTCCCCAGCTAAGAGAAATAAACTCTGGTTAGAACTGAAACGTATAAGTCCACAAGTAGTGATGCTACAAGAAACATATTTCAAAAAAGGCTACCCTCATGCCTTCCATTAAAACAATTTGATCATTGGTTCTTGGCCTCTTCACCCATCCGTAGAGCAAAAGGTGTTGCAATTGCACTAAGTAGAGATTGCCCGATCAAAATAACCGATTCAGAGGTAGATGATTTAGGGCGCTTTGCCATGATTAAGGGAGATTACGCTGGGAAGAAACACACGTTTGTTAACATATACTCTCCCAACGTTAGACAAACGAGGTTTCTGTCAAAAATCCTCAATAGAGTGTCCTCCTTTAAAGAAGGGTGCTTGATCCTAGGGGGTGATCATAAAATAGTAAGTAATCCATCAGTAGATTCCTCTACAGGGAAAACATCAACCCAGATGTCACTGATCTCCAGGTACTCCCAACTGTTACGATCAGCGCATCTCACAGATGGCTGGAGATACCTCCACACCCTAGATAAAAACTTCTCATACTATTCACAAGTACACAAGTTGTACACAACAATTGATAGAATATATGTTGATCAATACTTTCTCGGATCCGTAAAGCAGGCGGGAATTGACCCTCTCACAATCTCGGACCATTCAGCAGTTTGGATGTCGATAAGATTAAGTAATCTACCTGGTAAGCAGTGGCATTGGTGTTTAAATGAAACCTTATTAGATGATAAAGAGGTTACACAACAATTAACTCGCATGCTCATATATTTCTTTAAAGAAAATTGTACGTAAGGTATGTCTGATGGTATTATTTGGGAAAGCCATAAATCTGTGATTAGGGGTGAGCTAATAGCTAATTTTTTAACAACTTGGCAGACAAAGATACTTTTTCTCAACAAAGTTTAGAAGCTCACATAGCAGTCATCCCTAAGGAGGGTAGGGACCCTGCCTGGTGCCATAGTTATCGTCCAATATCTCTCATCAATCTGGATGTCAAATTATTTTCTAAAATAATTGCCAACAGACTGAAAGATTATATCCCCGATCTTGTAGGTATAGATCAAACAGGATTGGTTAAATCTAGAGAAGCAAAAGATAACACAAATAAAGCTCTTAATTTGATTCACTGGGCTCATAAGACCAGCCCACCCTTATTGCTCCTTTCTACGGATGCAAAGAAGGCTTTTGATAGGGTGAGCTGGTCTTTGTTTAAAGAAACGATTGGTTATATAGGCCTTAAACCCAATATGCTTAATTGGATTACATCCCTTTACTCTAGGCCTACGGCAAAAGTTAGGATCAATGGAATTTTATCAAATCCATTCTCGATTAAGAACGGCACCAGGCAGGGATGCCCCTTTTCCCCGCTTCTTTTCGTGTTGACACTCGAGCCCCTGTTGCGTAGTGTACGTAGAAATCCTGACATTAAAGGGGCCTGGGTAGGAGAAAGAGAATATAAACTATCGGCTTTCGCGGACGACATCTTGTTCCAGGGGCGTAACTAGAAGTCCTTGGGCCCCCCTGCAAGAATTTGAGTTTTGGGGGGGCAGGAGGGGTCGCAGCATAAGGGGAGAGCTTTGCACATCTGCGGGGAGGGGGGACAGTCCCTCCCTCACATCGGGCTCTCCCCTCTGCGCTCCTCCTCCTGCATCTAAGTGTCAGTAGCGGCGGCAGCAGCTATAAATACCACCACTCACCACCGGAGGTCTCCGATCTGCAAGGGCTTCACATTACTTCCTGTTTTAACAGTACATGCTGTTGGGTCATAGAGAGGGGGACGCCATTGATGATAAAAATATAAGGACATGGAGAGGGAGTAGCGCGTTGAAGAGGTGAGTATGCTCTGCTGCCGTTATAATCTGCAGGAACTTTGGTGACTCTGGAGACTGCAATGGACTGCCAGGGAGACAGCTTGGGAGACCTGAAGACTTGGCAGCTACTTCAGAAGACGCCCCTGAACCACGGATGCACCAGAGTTAGAATATTTTTTCCCTGGTTTTCTTCCTTACAACCTAGGTGTGCCCTATCTTACCAACAGGTGCATGCTATGGTGCGAAAAATACGGAAACTTCATATTTTTTCCTTCCACAGATACATAGGATGGTAATAATTATTTGCATGTTAACATTTGACAGAGAAAAACACACCTGAGCCCAAAGAATGGGTAACTACTTTGACAGTTCAAGATTTATAGTGTTATTTAGCACCTACACAGACACAACTACCTTACTGTACAAGTCTTTTTTTAACCTTTAAATACAAAGTATGATGATGGGTTTCCATGAAAGTCCTATTTAGGAATAGATACATTTTTATTTTTATCAGCTCCTTCTCACTTCAGTTGTGCTGTGTGTTTAACCACTTGAGGACTGCAGTGGTAAACACCCCTAAAGACCAGGGCAATTTTAACAAAATGGGCCACTGCAGCTTTAAGGCCAAGCTGCAGGCCCGTACAACACAGCGCACAAGTGATTCCCCCCGCCCCTTTTCTCCCCACCAACAGAGCTCTCTGTTGGTGGGGTCTGATCACCCGACCCCCTCCCCGTATTTGTTTTTTAATATAAATATTTGTGTTCGTTTTTTAATAAAATATGCTTGTTTTTTTTTGTGCTGTCCCCGCTCGCTCCCTCCCTCCCCCCGCCAACCAATCAGCGTGATCAGCTGTCATAGGCTTCAACCTATGACAGCCGATCACTGTGCAGCCTGAGGAGGGGACAGCCGTGTCACACGGCTGTCCCCAGTACAGCGCTGCTGCCGATCGCAGCACTGTAGAAGTAAATAGACGGTGATCACGCCGTCTAATAGTCTCCCGAGTGGCTATTGCCGCTCGGAGACTGAAGAGGGGGGGCGGAGCTCCGCCCTCCGAGCATGAGATGCGCGTGATCTCATGCAAATTAGAGCCCCAGGACTTGACGCCAATTGGCGTTAGGTGGTCCTGGGGCTGCCGCCATGACCACGCCCATTGGCGTGGGGCGGTCTTTAGGTAGTTAAAGTGTACCTGAATCAAAGCTACAAAAAGATATACTTAGCTGCAGTAAGGGAAGCCTCAGGATCCTATTGAAGTTTCCCTTAGCTTTCTCCTGTCTCCCCTTGCTGAGCGCAGACTGTCGAAAGATTGCAGGCAACGGATTGTGGGAAATCTTATTGGGCTTGTGCACCACCTCAGGCATCATTGCGGCCACATGTGCAATAAGCCAGATCCACTATTGCACGTCAGAGAGGAGAAGCACAGCCCTGATATGCAGGAGGTCCTTGCTCAGCAAGGAGGGACTGTAGGATGCTGAATACTGTAGCTAATTATGTCTTTCTGAACCCGAGCTTCACCTCGGGTTCTCCTTAAAAGGAATCTAAAGTGAGAAGGATATGGATTTTTTCTTTTAAAATAATACCAGTTGACTCTCCTGCTGATCCTGTGTCTCTAATACTTTTAGGCACAGCCCCTGAATAAGCATGCAGATCAGGTGCTCTGACTGAAGTCAGACTGGATTAGCTGCATGCTTGTTTCAGGTGTGTAACTCAGCCACTACTGCAGCCAAAGAGATCAGCGGGACTGACAGGCAGCTGGTATTTAACTGGTTCAACTGGTTTAAAAGGAAATATCCACATCCCTCTCAGTTAAGGTTCCCTTTTAACAACACTTTTGTGACTAGATAGTTTACCTGATCACAGAAGTAAACAGGAGTTCATTTCAAATATCTACAAGAGAATTTTGAAAAAGCCAAAGTGAATAAATATAGATTCAATTCATTATTCTAGTCTATGTTGTACTTCAGTAATGAATGCTCCATTTCTGTATGTGAGAGGGAACTCGCACACATGCAGGAATGCAATGAAACACTGATCAGTGTTTAGCTGTTATCACTGTACTGCGAGGCAGCATCATTTATCACTGAACTACTATGCTACCTATGAAACATAAAAACAACAGATAAATATGAATATATTTCAACTTTCACAAATCCTGAGGGCATAAAAGACATTTGAAAAAAAAGACTTCATGATTTTCAGATAAGGGACCTGCCCACAGCATTCTTTACTGAGCAGGACTTGCTATGACACATGGACACTGCAATGGGGTTCCTCATGTGCTGAAGGTAATACAACTTCATTGAGGTTTGTGGAAGCCTGGTAATCTCTTATTGAATGGGCAGCATCCATGAATGAGGACCTGTGACGTAAAGGACATGCTTGTGGGACACTAATATTTATGGGTAACAAGGAAGCACTTCCAGCGTGGTTGGACCATAGCACAAAAATGGTCAATAGCAAGAGGAACAGGAATTTTTTTTAGCACATCAGGAATTAATTGTTCCAAACTGTCATTAGTTCTGTTTCCTATTGAGGGGTTGTTCTTGTTACTGTGATCTGTCATCTTCCTGTCCTAAGAGCAGTATTACATTTGTAGGGTGTCCAGATGGGATAGATATGGGTTTACATAGATTAAATGGCCAGCTACTTTTTTCTTTAATATATTTTAAGTATTTTAGTATTTTATAACACAAACAGTTCAGATGTGTCGGGTGCAAACTACACTAGAAAAATATAACAATACATATACACATCCCCTGCCATATTTATTTCCTTTTAAACAATACCAGTTACCTGGCAGCTCTGCTGATCTATTTGACTGCAGTAGTGTCTGAACAACACCAGAAACAAGCATGCAGCTAATATTGTCAGATCTGACAAAAATTGTCAGAAACACCTGATCAGCATATGCTTGTTCAGGGTCTATGGCAAAAAATGTTAGAGGCAGAGGATCAGCAGGATAGCCAGGCAACTGGTATTGCTTAAAAGGATATACATTTGGCACCCTCCATGTCCCTCTTGCTTCAGTTGTCCATTAACCTCCTTAGCGGTAATTCCGAGTCAGGCTGCGGACGAAAAGCCGCAGAACAGGGTGGTAATCCCGTGCCTGAGTGAGTTTCATGCAGGAGCTGCTGCAGACCTCTCTGAGGTATGTTTTTCTTCTTGTTTTTAGGGTCTAAAAGCTTATGAAAAAAATTGCACGGCTTTTAGACCCTAAATCTGGAAATAATCATAACATCAGGGAGGTTAAGTAATCTTGAGTTTGCCTAGTTTGCCCTGCAGATCCATCAATGCATACTAAGAGGCATATTTGAAATATTCCACGAACTGAGCAGTTCTGCTGCAGAGAAGGCATGTACAATAAACTTTTTCTAAGTTGTAAAAAAAAACACCTTTGTGGACTTTTTCTTTATGCAAAATGGCTTCTAATGTATCCAGGTTGCGCATGTGGTTAAGCTCTTCTTTCAAGTCTCAGATGGTAGGTGTATCAACATATATCCACTTATTACTCCTCTAGCTGCTATAAGGATGAGATGCATCATCCTAGTTGTACCTTTAGGATTATGGTTCATGTTTACTTCAGAAGCAACATATTCCCTTCCATAGCTAAAAAAAAAATAGCTGACTATAGATAATCAAACCAGTACCACATACTGTACTTTTTAAAATATATTTCTGCACCTTCCCCCAATACAATGTAATAGGAATACATGTCTACAAGCAATGAAATATACCAGCATTGAGTTCTTTACATTTTGGATAAAATGGAGTGTAATATGAGGAAGGGGAGCGATACTTAATGTTGAAGGCATATTTTGCTTGGTTAATCATTTTAAAATGGGATTACCTCCACACTTCGATAACCATAAATTGTTGTATGAGCATATTTCCCTCTATAATTTTCTGCCCCATTTCAGGGGCACTGACATATTTGCCCCAAACATTTTGATATCCATCAGCAGAGCGTGTAACGTGTACCACCCGCCCTCTGCTCTACACATTAAATCAGAGTTCCCCAACCCTGTCCTCAAGGCCCACCAACAGTGCATGTTTTGCAGGAAACCACACACAATCACAGGTGGGGTAATTAGTGTCTCAGCAGAGCTGATGAACTACCTCTGTGGATGTATAGAAAACAGGCACCGTTGGTGGGCCTTGAGGACAGGGTTGGGGAACACCGCATTAAATTACACATTTTGGTGAATGCCTTGTGTTCCCATTCACTGAAGCCGTTATGCAACATGCTGGCAGAAAACCCTGGGTGACCCCACAATGGCATATATTTGGAGATATGTATCGGCACTGGTTCTGAGTTATTTCCAGGTGCTCCACGTGTCCTTTATCAGTCTACTGTGCTTTAACTTTAGGTCTTTATACAGTGTGTGAAGAACAGCTTTCAGTAACCAGGGCTCAGTAAATGCCACCTCTAGCAACTAATTAGAAAATATACTTGTCTGGCAGACCCAGTCTCTCACATGTCTAAACAGACATGACAAATTTTACCTACATAAATCTGGCACGCCCAGGCCCCCATTACACTTTGGCAACTTCAGCTTGGATAGCGCTATCCTTGACCTTTTTGCCCCACCCAACCCAGTGAACAGTTTTTCCAGAATTTATAACATATAACATTATATACGCTCAACGATGAGAAGGAAGCAGTTGCCTGCAGGCCTAAGAACAATCGCATATATCACAAGTTGCATTGACATGAAAGTGAAACATGCACAATCAGCAGAAATCAAGAGGCTACATAATAACATAAAGATCAGACACTGATGACAAATCCCCCCTCCCCCAACTCCCCCAAAAGCCCCAACATATTAACTGTCAACTTCAGTGATCTGCACCACCTTCCACCAGGAAGCTTCTTATTAGTAATCGTTGAACAATTTCTGTATGTGTTTCCTTGCTGAATTAGCTGCTGCTTCGCTTGCCTACAGACTCTCAAGATGGCCACTTAATCCTCGTAATCTAAAAATGTCATCATGACAACTCTAGGATTGTGCTGTGTGTTAGCGTCTTGCAGGGGACCCACACAGTGAGCCTGCTCGACTTTGCAGGGAGTTGTTATCCTCAAAAGCAAAGACGCGGAGCCAAAGTCGTATAGCATAGCCGGTGAAAAAGGACTTTGGTACCCCACTGCATCTATCTGTTCTGTTTCTCTAGCTTTCCTATTTTCTTCTTGTGCTTAGCTCCGCTAGTTTTGATATGTGCTGCTTGGCCTGTTTCAGTCTGTTGGTGTGTGCCTAAATATCTTTTTGGACTTGCTTGAATGACTGCATCAGAGTGGCCTGCATCATAGCATGCAGTTCTGGTGTCAGCTTTTTAACTTTTAGCTTCTGCGATCTCAGAATAGTCAGCTGCTCCCACATGATCATTGGTATCAGTGGCCCAGTCCTGGACTGCTCCGCTGGCCATCTCCCATCCAGATGGAGAGGCTGGAGAAGTCTCCTGCTGCTGCTTCCTCTCCTTTGCTTTGAGTCCCATCTTGGTTTGTGAGGCCACTGGAGCTTTGTGCTCAGACTGGAGCAAATACCGGTCCATACCACGCCACCGAGGGATCAAGCTCTGCGCCACTTCCCCACCTTTCTGAGACTGCAATTTTGGGCACTTATGGAGGTAGTATTACAGGTAGGTGGAAGTCTACTCCAGGAGCTTCTCCAGTAGCAGATGCTCACTTTCCCAAGAAAAATCTTTTAGCATATAGCACATTGTTTGTAGGTGTGTTTATAGATAAGGGCAGTTGGTGTTTTTTTTGTCATGCCTGTAAATATTTGGACCTACAGGCTCACAGGGGATCAAACAATATGAATGAATTACACAGCAAGTATCAATAATTTCTTGATTTATTTTCCATTTTTTAACTTTTCAAATCTGGATTTATTTATTTTTTTACCCCTACTACTGTACTATCATTGGGTAAAGTTTTATCCCTACAAGTGATCCTCTGCATGCAGTGTCTATCCATTCCCTATTTCTGTACAGACCTCCTTCTACAAGGAAGCTAAATCTATTTAAGTAGACTAAAGGGCTTTCACCAAACAGTGATACATATGTTGATGTATGTATGATTTTGGTAAGAACCACCACAGACTGAGATTTAGCACTACGCTAGCTAGTCTACCATTTCTTGATTACTTATTATGTTCTACAATACAGAGACTTGTCAGTCCCTGGCTACCCAAACAGGGGGCTCTTTGCCTACCTAAATAGGGTGCCTCTGTGGCTACCTAAAGAGGGGGGTTCTTTGGCTCCCTAAAAAGAGGGCTCTCTGCCGATCTAAATGGGGGGGCTCTGTAGCTACCTAAAGAGGGGGGCACTTGGGCTGCCCAAGGGGGGGGGCTCACTGGTTAGCTTAAAGTGGGGGCTTCTCTTGCTATCTATAGAGGGGAGCTCTCTGGCTACCTAAATGAGGGTCTCTCTGGCTACCTTTCATGGGTCCCAGGGGCTGACATTGGTGGGGGGCCCCAGGTTCCCTTTTCCCTCGGGGTCCCTGTGTGGCTTAAACTGGCCCTGATTCTTCACCAATGTTTACATGCTTTGCTTTAAAGGACTACTGTAGGGGGGAAGGAGAAAGAGAGTTGAACTTACCTAAGGCTTCTAATGGTCCCCCACAGACATCCTGTGCCTGCGAAGCCACACACCGATGCTCTGGTCCCGCCTCCGGTTCACTTCTGGAATTTCCGACTTTAAAGTCAGAAAACCACTGTTCCTGCGCAGCCGTGTCCTCGCTCCCGTTGACGTCACAGGAGCGTACTGCGCAGACGCAGACCGTACTGGACCTGCGCTATACAGTGGGAGGGAGGGAGTGGCCATGCAGACGCAGTGGTTTTCCCTCTTTAAAGTCACAAACTCCAGAAGTAAACCGAAGGCGGGGACCGGAGCATCGGTGAGTGGCTGCGCGGGCACAAGACGTCTGCAGGGGACCATTAGAAGCCCCAGGTAAGTTCAACTCTTTTTCCCCCTACAGTACTCCTTTAAGCTATAATGTATGGTTGGAGACAGCCTAAGTCAGTTTAATGTGCAATCATCTTTTTATATGATTACAGTTCAGCCATGCCAAAAACATGGTGTTCTTCATAAACCTTGTAAAATGTTATTTCTCTAGTAACATATTTCCTTAAGGGGAGAAACTCCTTGTAATACTTTGCACATACTTTATATTACAAACTCAGACTTCATATTTGAGCTATTTTACATGTGTGGCATAGATTTAATACTTACTCATCTGCATTGTTCTTCCTGACAGCTTCAACTCAGCTAAGCTTAGTGAAGAGATAGGGCTGTATGTTCTGCAGAAAACACGCAGACAAAAATGATCAAATGTAAACAGTGTTGCCCACAAGCACAATTCTTCAAACTTTATTCATATGACTAACACTGGGCAGTCTGGGTGAAACCATCTTGCATTTTTACTTGGTTATTGTAAAAAAAAAAATAACAAAAAAAAATGTTGCCCAACCATTGTATGTTATAAATAGGGGTTATGCTGTCCCGTAGGCCTTGGGTATGGTAGTGCCAGCCAGCAATAGATAATTGAGGATGTGATGTATGACAGGCTCTGTCTTGCTTTTTAAACTGAACTACTCAGAAAAACAGGCAAAAACTACTATGGTTTATTTAGCAGGATGAGGCAGCCCTATTTAGTTAAAGTTGCATATACACACACAGAATCTGCCTTAATGTGTATTGGCCACCAAGATCAAACTCAACGACACTGTGGGTGGGGTCCCAATGCTGTACAGATGCATCACTAGGCAGTAACTGAGCAACATGTCCCTATGCGGGAATGACAGCACCAGGAATGATGGAGCAGCTTCTGCAAACAGGGTAAGTAGGAGACCAATGGACTCAGATGATTTTGGTTCGAAGATCCGGGATGCCATATCATTAACCTCTTGCCGACCGCGTCACGCCGATGGGCGTGGCCGCGGCAGCAGCCCCAGGACCGCCTAACACCGATTGGCGTAAAGTCCTGGGGCCAGCTAATGCAGGAGATCGCGCGCATCTCCTGCTTGGGGGGCGGAGCTCCGCCCCACCTTTAGTCTCCTGTTGATGCTCAGGAGACTGTTAGACGGCGTGATCGCCGTCTATTTACAAGTACAGCACTGCGACCGGCAGCAGCGCTGTACTGGGGACAGCCGTGTGACACGGCTGTCCCCCTGGGACACTGGAGAGCGATCGGCTCTCATAGGCAGAAGCCTATGACAGCCGATCTCCATAATTGGCTGGCTGTGGGGAGGGAGGGAATATATTTAAAGAAATATACGTTTTTCATTAAAAAACGTAACAAAATCATTTGTACAAAAAAAATAAACAATGTGGGGGCGATCAGACCCCACCAACAGAGAGCTCTGTTGGTGGGGAGAAAAGGGGGGGGGAATCACTTGTGTGCTGTGTTGTGCGGCCCTGCAGCTTAGCCATAAAGCTGCAGTGGCCTTTTTTACTAAAAATGGCCTGGTCACTAGGGGGGTTTAGCACTGCAGTCCTCGAGAGGTTAAGAGTATAGGGGACTAAAAGAGACCAAAAAGCCCTCCTACTAAAAAGCAATGCGTAGGTCCGTTTGCCTGCTTAAAACCAAAGGAATTTACATCAATTCAGCTTTAAAG
The DNA here is from genome assembly GCF_040937935.1 of Hyperolius riggenbachi. Taxonomy (NCBI): domain Eukaryota; kingdom Metazoa; phylum Chordata; class Amphibia; order Anura; family Hyperoliidae; genus Hyperolius; species Hyperolius riggenbachi. The sequence goes on along the minus strand of NC_090647.1, from coordinate 242,280,415 downwards.
AGAATCTGTATTGTTAAAATCGCACAAAAGTAAACATACCAGTGCGTTAGGGGACATCTCCTATTACCCTCTGTCACAATTTCACCGCTCCCCGCCGCAGTAAAAGTGGTTAAAAACAGTTTTAAAAAGTTTGTTTATAAACAAACAAAATGGCCACCAAAACAGGAAGTAGGTTGATGTACAGTATGTCCACACATACAAAATACATCCATACACAAGCAGGCTGTATACAGCCTTCCTTTTGAATCTCAAGAGATCATTTGTGTGTTTCTTTTCCCCTTCTGCTCTCATGCTCTGAAGTTTCAGGCTGCTCTTTTCTTCCTGTAAACAGCTTTGCCCTTGTCTGAATTTCCTCAGTATGTGAAAGCCCAGCCAGCTCAGAGGACACTTTATCCAGCTTGTAAAAAAGATACGAGAGCAGAGAGAAGCTGCACTAATCTAAATATCACACAGGCAGGGGGAGTTCATAGCAGAACCACAACACTGAAGAACTTGGCAGCCTTCCAGACACTGGCCGACAAGTCTGACAGGGGAAAGATACATTGATTTATTTCAGAGACTGTGATAGCAGAAAGTGTTGCAGTAAGCCAGAACACATTAGAATAGCTTTTGGAACTTGTAGGATGATAAAAAACAGGATGCAATTTTTGTTACGGAGTCTCTTTAAGTGAACATCTGTGGTTACCCACAATGCACCACTACCGAATATGCAAATGATCTCTTTACGCCCCTGAAAGCTAGACTAGCATCCAGAACCTCTGGTGTCTATCAAGCCTATAGGTAACCACAGATTCACTTAAAGCTGAATTATTGTAAGTTTCTTCTGTTTTAAGAAGGCAAACCAACTTAACCATATCATTGAGCCAACTCATGACTAGCCACATTGGCTAAGAACAGTCTAGGTTGTACACAAGGCTTAATTTTGATTGCCCCCCCCCCCCAAGAAAATTATGGGATACCTTTTTGCCCCATGTAGTCCCCCAGTATAAGAAGCAAGAGGTAGCCCCCAGTACAGGTAACCAGAGAAAGGGTAGCTAGAGGTAACCCCAGTATGAGTAGCCAAGGGGGACCCAGTATAGGAAGCCAGATGTGCCCCTCACTGTATTTAGCCTGAAGTAGCCCCCAGTATATGTAGCTAGGAGAGACACTCATATAGGTAGCCAGATTAACAGATAAGCCATCCAAAATAGGTAGCTCTCTAGTCTAGGTAGCCAGATAGCCCCACAGAATAGGTAGCCAGGTTATCACCCCATCCCTATATATAAGTGGCCCCCATGTAAAGGTAGCCAGATAATAACCCTCCAAATATAGTTGACCAAATTAACCCCCCCCCCCCCCCCCAAGTATAGATAGTCCCAGAGTATATGTAGGCAGATTAGCCACCCAAACATGGGTAGCTGGGTTAGCATTTACATAGCTACAAGACTGTATAATTCATATGAGTCAATAATTGAAGGGATTCATTTGTAACAATAGTACATACATGCAGAGTGCACAGCAGGAATAGCGCCAGGATCTGGCTGCATTACTCCTAGTGGATATTTTATGCATGCTTTACCTTATGGTACATTGGTGATATGGACTTGGAGACCAGCCATGTTTAGCAGAACTGGTGTATATCTATTTGATGCCTTAAGTGGATGTGAATGACAGGCTCCATATAGGTCTTCTGGCATGTTATTTTACTGTAGTACTTATCCTTCTGTGTACACTAGAGTAGGACCACGGGAAGCACAGAAGGCTTGCCTTCTCATCATCTCCATGATATGTCATGTACATGCATGCTGGAGTTGAAGTGAGGGGCAGATAGCTTTACAACTAGACAAATCTTTGTTGGTGATTTGCTTGCGCAAATGTTCCAACATGTTTGATCCTTTAGTGGCATGCATTTTTGGCAGCTGTATTTACTATAATGGATGTTAAGCATCGTTGACCCTGGCACCAGTGGTTAACATGGGCTCTCCAAAGCTGCAGAGTTTCAGTAACTACTGGTCTTCATTTGACTGGCAAGGCCCACCAACCCTAGCAGGTGGTGGTCTGCTATGTTGCAAGTAGTTATGATCCCTGGATTGTTCCACCGGAGACAAGGAGAACAGGAAGCACCACAGGACTGTAGAGTGGTGGGCAAAAGAGTCAAGGAGTAAGGACACCCGCACACAGCAACAGGTGGAAGTGCAGGAAGTAGTAGCACTGCCCAAGGTACTGATCCCCTGGATGTTTGGACAAACTTCATTTAAAGAGTAACTGTTAGCCCCAAAAATGAAATTTACCGTATATACTCGCATATAAGCCGACCCGCATATAAGCCGACCCCCCAACTTTTCCATGGAAAAACAGGGAAAAATGATTGACCCCCATATAAGCCGGGGGTAGGAAATGCTGGATTGGTGCAGGCCGCGTAATCCCCCCAGTGTGTCCCAGTATAGCTAGTATAGTGCCCAGTATGGGTATGTAGTGCCCCAGTATAGCTAGTATAGTGCCCAGTTTAGCTAGTATAGTGCCCAGTTTAGCCAGTATAGTGCCCAGTATAGGTAGGTAGTGCCCCAGTATGGCTAGTATAGTGCCCAGTTTAGCTAGTATAGTGCCCAGTTTAGCCAGTATAGTGCCCAGTTTAGGTAGGTAGTGCCCCAGTATAGCTAGTATAGTGCCCAGTATAGCTAGTATAGTGCCCAGTATAGCTAGTATAGTGCCCCAGTATAGCTAGTAGAGTGCCCCAGTATAGCTAGTAGAGTGCCCCAGTATAGCTAGTAGAGTGCCCCAGTATAGCTAGTAGAGTGCCCCAGTATAGCTAGTAGAGTGCCCCAGTATAGCTAGTATAGTGCCCCAGTATAGCCAGTATAGTGCCCCAGTATAGCCAGTATAGTGCCCCAGTATAGCTAGTATAGTGCCCCAGTATAGCTAGTATAGTGCCTAGTTTAGCTAGTAAAGTGCCCAGTTTAGCTAGTATAGTTCCCAGTATAGCTAGTATAGTGCCCAGTATAGGTAGGTAGTGCCCCAGTATAGGTAGGTAGTGCCCCAGTATAGCTAGTATAGTGCCCAGGTTAGCTAGTATAGTGCCCAGTATAGCTAGTATAGTTCCCAGTATAGCTAGTATAGTGCCCAGTATAGGTAGGTAGTGCCCCAGTATAGGTAGGTAGTGCCCCAGTATAGCTAGTAAAGTGCCCAGGTTAGCTAGTATAGTGCCCAGTTTAGCTAGTATAGTACCCAGTATAGGTAGGTAGTGCCCCAGTATAGCTAGTATAGTACCTAGTATAGTGCCCCAGTATAGCTAGTATAGTGCCCAGTTTAGCTAATATAGTGCCCAGTTTAGGTAGGTAGTGCCCCAGTATAGCTAGTATAGTACCCAGTGTAGGTAGGTAGTGGCCGGTATAGTGCCCTGCTCCCCCCGCTGCTATTACCTGCAGCGGCTTCCTCGTCCCCGGCGGCGCTTCCTCTTCCCCGCTCTCATGCCTCTATGAAGAAATCACAGCAGCGCGCCCGGCGCTGCTGCTCTGATGATGCAGGGGGCAGGAAAGAGCGCGGCTCCCTGTAGCGGCGATCTGCATCGCCGTTACCATGGGAACCGCTCTTTCCTGCCCCCTGCATCATCAGAGCAGCAGCGCCGGGCGCGCTGCTGTGATTTCTTCATAGAGGCATGAGAGCGGGGAAGAGGAAGCGCCGCCGGGGACGAGGAAGCCGCTGCCGAAACAAGTAATAGCAGCGGCGGCGGCGGCGGGGGGAGCGGGCAGGGGGTAGCGGGGGCCGCGGACCACGGACCACCAGGGAAGACTCGCATACAAGCCGACCCCCCAACTTTTGACCCCCTTTTTGGGGGTCAAAAATTCGGCTTGTATGCGAGTATATACGGTAAATCTCTATTGCAATGTTTTATTTACTATTTAAGTGAGCCAAAAAGGCAATGCAGAAGTTAAAAATCAATCTATTTTTTTTACTATGTAGCCTTTTCCCCAAGCTCTGGACGCAAAGCCGCATATCAGATACTGATGAGCATGCAGAGCATGCCTATGTCTGCCCGACCCCCCTCTCCCCCCCAGGACCAGGTGCCGATATATTCGCACCACAAACAGCTGACCGCTCTGACACGGAGAGAGAGCGGGAGCACTTCCAGCGCCGCCACCGCAGAGCAGCCGCCGCCGAGTCACATGTGAGAGAATCACATGTGAGAGAGATGCACGGCGGCGGCTGCTCTGCGGTGGCGGCGTTGGAAGTGCTCCCGCTCTCTCTCCGTGTCAGAGCGGTCAGCTGTTTGTGGTGCGAATATATCGGCACCTGGTCCTGGGGGGGAGAGGGGGGTCGGGCAGACATAGGCATGCTCTGCATGCTCATCAGTATCTGATATGCGGCTTTGCGTCCGGAGCTTGGGGAAAAGGCTACATAGTAAAAAAAATAGATTGATTTTTAACTTCTGCATTGCCTTTTTGGCTCACTTAAATAGTAAATAAAACATTGCAATAGAGATTTAAATTTCATTTTTGGGGCTAACAGTTACTCTTTAACATTCAAAGCATCAGCAAACATTGCAAACACAAACAACTAGCAGCAACCACCAATAGCGCATAGTCAGAATAGTATTTGATAACAAGACAATTATGAGTGTTCTTTACTATATTAATTCATTAGACCCAAAGGATTATCGGGAAACTGTGCTGTATTTGATCAGTGACCCAAACTAATACAGTCCATTTCAGTGTGCTCTCAGAGTATGTCTTTAGTGCTGCATGAGGGGCTGTGACAGATATTAGAAGCTATTTGCCACATGAAAACATGGACAGGCTAACAGTCATAAAAATAACTGGATATCAGTAATGGCAAGACTGCTGCTGTTTATTGCTGCTGAGCTATTACTTTTAGGGTAATTGCGAGTGAAGGAATGTTGACAAATTAACAATATGAGTATTATTTTTATCTGAAATGCACTTTGATGCCTGCTTGCAGTGTGTAATTGTAAACATACCATTAAGAGACAGATCCGTAGCCTAAATAGTTGTAGTCTGTTTATAAATGTAAGCACGCTAACTTGAGCACTTTATTTTATTTAACTGAGACACCAACAAAATAATTGCACTACTTTATAACTGGTTGGCAACGGTACACACATGGTTGTGTGCTTTATTTTTTTTAATATTAACACAACGTTGTATTGAAAATATAGTAGAACACGATAATGAAGATAAGGAGTTAAAGGGATCTTAGCAGCTCCTGGTTTCAAATGGCAGAATGGGCTGCCATGTTTGAAAAGTTAACCCCCTGCTCCATTTTCACTTCAATTTTCCAGGGTTGATATCAAATTCAAGTGTGACTTATATGATCTGTTTGAGGCACAGTCTTCACACTCATCCCCCTTCCTAATGTTTAATGGGTTTGTTTGATTTAAGCTTGTGGGCAATAAAGTCTAATTAGGTGAGTTCTTATCTACCTTCCACCTTCTGTTGCCTGTAATTAACCCTTAAATGTAAAAGATGAGGTAAAATGAAAGTTTTTTTTAATAATGAACCACATTTTTAGCATGCATTTTAATTTGCTATTGAGCTGCCATGTGAGTTAAAAATTATGCTCAGTTCCCTTTAATGGCGTACGAGAGGAATCGGTGCAGGAGACTTGGGCGCTGGATACAGCCTGTATGGCTTATCCTGCTCCTGCACAAATTCCCAATATTATTAAATACTATTCCCCCTCCAGGCTGCCATGGATGGTAGGGAATGAAATAATTTGGCTTTATAAGTAACTTTAGCTCCGTCTTCTGATGGCACTAAAGTTACTCACTGCTGCGCCCAGGTCTCCTGCGCTGGAATGAAAGTGCCTTTAATGTGGTGCTTTACTATAGAGACAGTGCTGCTCAATGCCTAATATGCTGCAAATACAAATATAACGGAATGTGCCCCACTGCACAAAGCAATACTGCTGATGATGAGCAATACAAGGTAGTTTAGAGCTATAGTATGTAAAAAAAAGTAGCAGTGTTGCACCATGACTGATTTACATCTCACCATGCCACATCCTAGGTCCCTCTCTCTTTCTGCCAATAATAAAACATGCTGAAATGAATGAATTATTAGAGGTAACAGTGCCATACAGAAGCCATGACATGTCCCCAGTATTACATGTGCAGCCTTGGTAGTCACAAGTAATTGTGCATAATTTGGTGAATGTTCTTGTAAGAATGTGGAACTGGGAGGCAAGAGAGCAGGCAGACATCAGAAAGCTTTGACTGTGCTTATTGGTGAGAAAAATCACGAGCGACGTCAATTAAATTCAGACCTCTGTGGGAAAAATTTGAGAATAAAGAGAATCAGCATTTATTCACTGCAACTAGACACCAAACACCTACTCTCAATTCTAATATTAGAAACGTGCCAACAGAATTAAAAATAGCTGTAAAAGGTCACTGCTTCATTCTTTCCGAAGTTGTAGATATTGACAACTTTTTTTTTTTTTTTTTCAAATGAGGTCTTAGTTTTCTATGAGGCTGTAACATACAACAATGCGTGACTGTGGTTTTGGTTCACATAATGTGTAAAACAATGCTATAGCACACTTCTTAAGCGGAAATTCTTTTAGCCTGTATCTGTTGGACCAAATCAAGAAAACATATAACTTCCAAAATTCAGTGTTTTATTCATTTAACAGAATAGCTTCGAAATTATTACCTTTACTACCAATACATGTAGCACAAAATCTTTTACAGTTTTTAAAATATATTTCCAAGCATAGAACTATTGTTTGGTGAAATTAAACTGATTTCTGGTGGTTTGCATTCATTTTAATAATAAGGAAATATCTTTGACCAAACTGGGATTCTCTGTAAAATTTGGCTGATTTAGGGTGAGGGACAATCACTCTGCAACTCCTGATCTGTTCTCTCCAGTGGGCAATCCAGTCAGTGAACTAAAAAATGGGTCTTTGGATCCAGTATCAGTCCACTGCATGCTCTGCCTAGAAATGTATTCTACTATGATCCCTTCTTACCAACAGCTCAGTACACAAGTCCATCTAATGAAAATAATTATTGTTACTGAAAAAGGGGTTAACTTGTGAAGATAGTAACTCTGTGTATAACTAAAAAAAACTTTAAGTTATATACAAGTTCCCGCTTTGTACACCAGCACCAAAATATTAGTGTGGTCATGTTAACTAATGGAAAAATGCCTCCTGCAATGAACAACAATAGGTTTGATAGTGGCTGTGCACAGTTAAATTGTAGAGTTGAACTACAACAGACAGTATTCCAACTATTTCCTCTTTGGAGCCACCAAGACAGAAGTGGTTTGAAAAAAATGTATTCTTAATTTATTTAAAGAAAGTTTTGTAATGCAGCTACAGTTAGTTCCAGTATCAGAGTCCCACGCTTGCCAAGCCACTAAACTTCTATTTCAACAGAATAACAATTTGTAATCTGTAATTATTATGCGTGTCAGGAGCCGTTTTAGGTATAATGGGAACATAGAAAATATGAACATGGGGGATCTTTATATTTAGCACTGTACTGATAGAAAACTTGGTGTGAGCTCCTCATTCTCTGACTTATGAGCATCTAAGGGGTTTGGTGCCGTTTATCACTGCTGCTGTTACACACACTAGATTTGGCAATATTTGGGCTCCAACACTCAGAGGTGGTATAACAAATAGTGCCTCTGGTTAGGTTTTATCTGCTGTAAACATTATGGCCTGTCAGCGGTTGGATTCAGCTCTCAGTTTGAAGACTATAAAAGGTTAGTTTCAGTTAGGTTTAATCAAGCTGGGGGAGTTGACGTAAGGGGATTGAGTAGGGTTTGTTAGCTTTATGTTCAAAGGGTTAACATAAAGGGGGAGGATTGGGGATTAGGGTTAGGTGTCATCAAGGAATTGACATTAAGGAGGGATGTAAATGTTAGGGATCAGGAGCGAGATTTTGTAATAGGTGCACTATATAAGGTGAGTTCCACTCTGTACACCAGACCTACAATTCCCCAGAAGCCCAACCAGTGTGTATGTCTTTCAGATCCATGGCCTCTTTTCCTTACAAAATGGCCAAAACTCTCTGCTGTTGTTTGTTGTTTGTGCTTGACGTGCCATTAGATCTGCCCTTGTTGTCTCCTATGAGTTTTGCTGGCACAACTGAATGAAAGTAAGTTGGTGTCTGTTGTAGATTTAGATAAACTTATTACTGCCTTTAGCCTCCCTAACATTATGGACTAGCCTGACTCCGCCTAAAAAAAATAGCTACTGTTGGTGAGGATGAGTCAGACTCATCCAGTTATCGCTGCCACATGGGATCCCTTGCCAGCACCTCTCGGCTTCCCTGCGCGTATTCCTGTCTTCTCCTCTGTGATCCCTGGCAACGATCTCCCCTTCTTCAGCATTCGTCGCTTCCAGTGCTTTGGTAATCACATCCCCTGGTGTGTCCCTCTGATGATGATATGCGCACCCCCTGGTGTGGGGCGTATGCAGCATCATCACATCAGGTGGCAAATTCAAATGTTTTGTATTGGATTCAATACAAACACCTGTACTAGATCCAATATAAAAAATTCTAAGTGTAAAAAAAAATAAAATATATAGGTAGCAGTACTACTGCCAATCAGGGGCGTAACAATAGGCCCTGCAAGGGATGCATCCGCAGTGGGGCCCAGAAGTTACAGGGGGCCCTGTGGGGGGAGAAGTTTTTTTTTCCCTGTCCAGAGAGACTGACAAGGAGAGAACAAACTTTCTGCTCTCTGCACAATTGTTCTAATGACTGCATCTTCTCAGCCACCGATAAGGAATCATACAAAGCTTTGCAGACAAAGATTTGTAGGCAGTCCCTATTCAGTGTGCAACAGGCTCTTCTGTACAACATCCAGCCCCCAAGCCCGCTACCCCTCCCCAAGTGCTCTGTCCTGGCGGGAGGGGGCCCCATCCAAAGTTTTGCAGGGGGGCCCAGTGATTTCTAGTTACGCCCCTGCTGCCAATAGCAGCAAATAATAAAGTAAGAAGAAATAATACTTAAAAAATTAAAAAAAAATTAAAAAATAATTTAACTTGCAAGCGGTCCACAAAATTGCTTACAATATTAAGAAACACCTTAACAAATTGTACCGCTTTTGGTACAAAAATTGCAGGGAAATTAATAATTTATGCGCCTCCTGTTTATCTTGATGTTGCAGCTAATCAAACTTTCCATAATTTCCAGAAATGAATTGCTTTCCCACATATGATTTAAATAATGAATGCATTTATAATTGTATGTTGGTATAATATATTATTACTTTATAGTGTGAGATTGAGTTTATTATAGGGCTTTTCCTAAGCATACCAGCTTTATATTTATTTTTTTTTACAAACAACAGTATGTAATTGGCAGATATTCAGAACTTTAACATGGAGACATATGTATATGATTTATAAATATATATATATATATATAATATGAATATATATTTTGCACATCTTTGCATATGGAAGTTTTCATCTGACTGTGTACTAGCAGCCTTTCACACTGTCAAGTTGCAATACCATGCAGATGGACATGCATTTCACAGAAATACATGACACCTGCACTTGTCTCTGTTGTGGCACTGACTCCATTCAATAACACTGAATAGGCACCAAAATATTAACAGGTGGTGGTCTGCTTTGTTGCAGGTAGTCATCACATCATGAGCCCCTGGATTGTTCCACTGGAGACAGGGAAAACAGAAGGCACCACAGCACTGTAGAGTGGTGGGCACAGGCCAATGTCTGAAGGACACTTGGTTAAGAAACAAGCCAAAGGGTAAGGACAGGCAGCAGACAGTAATAAATAATAATAATAATGATGATTTTTATAGTGCTTTTCTCCCCGGGGACTCAAAGTACTGTGACCCTGCGTTATGCCGTCTCAAAGTCTCAGGAGAAGAGGTGGGTTTTTAGCTTTTTTTAAAGCTGGACAGAGAAGTAGCCTCTCGCACTGATGGTGAAAGAAAGTTCCATAGAGTAGAGGCTGCATAGGAAAAGGCCCAAGCACCATGTTTTAAAGGATACCACAACTGACATGTGGCATAATGAGATAGACATGGGTATGTACAGTGCCAAGCACACAAATAACTATGCTGTGTTCCTTTTTTTCTTTCTCTGCCTGAAAGAGGTAAATATCAGGTATGTAAGTGGCTGACTCAGTCCTGACTCAGACAGGAAGTGACTACAGTGTGACCCTCACTGATAAGAATTTTACCCTTTTTTATCTCTTTCTTGCTCTCAGAAGCCATTTTCTTCTAGGAAAGTGTTTTATAGTTGGAATTTCTTATCAGTGAAGGTCACACTGTAGTCACTTCCTGTCTGAGTCAGGACTGAGTCAGCCACTTACATACCTGATATTTACCTCTTTCAGGCAGAGAAAGAAAAAAAGGAACACAGCATAGTTATTTGTGTGCTTGGCACTGTACATACCCATGTCTATCTCATTATGCCACATGTCAGTTGTGGTATCCTTTAAAGGGACACTGTAGGGGGTCGTGGGAAAATGAGTTGAAGTTACCCGAGGCTTCTAACGGTCCCCTGCAGACATCCTGTGCCCGTGCAGTCACTCACCGATGCGCCAGCCCCGCCTCCGGTTCACTTCTGGAATTTCAGACTTTAAAGACTGAAAACCACTGTGCCTATGTTGCCAGGTCCTCGCTCCCGCTGATGTCACCAGGAGCGTACTTTGCAGGCCCAGTATGGTCTGTGCCTGTGCAGTACGCTCCTGGTGACATCAGTTGGAGTGAGGACACGACAACGCAGGCGCAGTGGTTTTCAGACTTTAAAGTCTGAAATTCCAGAAGTGAACCAGGGGCAGGGCCGGAGCATCGAGGAGTGGCTGCGCGGGGACAGGATGTCTGCGGGGGACCATTAGAAGCCTTGGGTAACTTCAACTCATTTTCCCACGACCCCCCTACAGTGTCCCTTTAACCACCCTGGCGTCCTATTAAGATCGCCAGGGCGGCTGCGGGAGGGTTTTTTTTAAATAAAAAAAAAACTATTTCATGCAGCCAACTGAAAGTTGGCTGCATGAAAGCCCACTAGAGGGCGCTCCGGAGGCGTTTTTCTGATCGCCTCCGGCGGCCAAAAGTAACACGGAAGGCCGCAATGAGCGGCCTTCCGTGTTTTGCTTACTTCGTCGCCATGGCGACGAGCGGAGTGACGTCATGGACGTCAGCTGACGTCCTGACGTCAGCCGCCTCCGATCCAGCCCTTAGCGCTGGCCGGAACTATTTGTTCCGGCTGCGCAGGGCTCAGGCGGCTATGGGGACCCTCTTTCGCCACAGAGCGGCGGCGATCAGGCAGCACACGCGGCTGGCAAAGTGCCGGCTGCCTGTGCTGAACTTTATTTGATCCAAATCGGCCCAGCAGGGCCTGAGCGGCACCCTCTGGCGGTAATGGACGAGCTGAGCTCGTCCATACCGCTAAGGTGGTTAAGTGAATCCTAGTAATCAATAGTAAAACAGACAAGGGGTAGGGCAGTTGGAAGACAAGTGTAGTAAATATTGAGGTGTAGTAAATATTGAGTAGTCTGAGGTCAGAGCTGTTTTTACCAGCAACAAAAAAATAACTGGTTTACCATACTAAGCAGCAAAAACAAGATCCTTACCAGCAGGATTTTTGAAGTCACCAGAGAATAATCCAATATACTAAATTTATCATCAAGTATTTTCCAACTTTACAGAGTGAAAGCTTTAGAAATGTACACACTGGGGGACCTATATTTTATTTAACTAAGGAAAAATACTGGTATATTAATGGCCTATCCTCCCAACTGGCTGTATAATGTGGCAAACATTTTAAAGCAAACCTGAAGCCACTGACAAAAAAAAAAACACCTATAGAACCTTTCGGATCCTCTCTAGGTCTCTCTAGGTCTCTTCGTTCTCCCACTGTCCCCCTTTCAATAAATTGCTCCTTTGGAAGTCCTTGGAAGGCTTCGGAAGCACTCATGTGCTTCTGACGACAGGCACATCCAGGCAGCATATGTGCGAGAGAGGACTCACAACACGGTTCCACTTGTTTTTAGAAGTACTTGGTGACATGAGTACTCCTGAAGGCTGCTTGTCTTCAACCTGCAGGTCGACTTTGAAGTGATGTGACTTTTTCAGTGTTTCTGTAAAGCACTGTGGGAAACATGCCCATGTTAGATAAATATGGAGCATAAAAATAGAGAAGAACCGCAGTAATGTTTGCATCTGCTTCATATTATTACCGATTTATTCTCCTGCTTGTATGCAGCTTTGAGTCCTGTTGGTTCAGTCTGTAAATATTTACAAAACCTTTCATAAAATTATACTGCCAATAAAATTAATCAATTGATGGAAAAAATATAAAAGCAAGCTTTGTGAATTTCGCAAAAGGACAATGCAACTCATGAAGCCATGCCAAGTCAAAAGTACAGTGATAAAAGCACCATAACAGCAGGTGCCTCCTGACTGCCTTTAAGCCATAAACATATTCAATTAATCTACAACATAACAGTCAGCGCTTTCTTTTCTGAAAGGTACATAGTACAAAAGGTACAATCGCTACAGTTCAAAAACTAATTTATAATAATGACTCTATTTGGAAGTGATATAGTTGCATAATTTAATGTGTTAAGGAGAGCATATTGCGACAATATTGGCTTCAATTCACTAAGACCTATTTTGGACCGCATTGGGTATTTTACACTATTTTATGAATTCACTGTGATTTTCACATATGTGTTAATAGTTTGGTAATGGCTTCAATTCACTAAAATCTGTTTGGTAATAAGTAGAAGTCTAGCTAGATGTGGAGAGGGTCTCTCTAGCAAGCTGTGATCTGCTATGATTCTGCTATGGTGATGTTCTTCCACTTATGGCCAAAGTTGTGCTGATTCTTCTGGTACAACTGGTCCGCCATGAGCCATTCATTTGCAATGTGCACCTTCTGATAGTTACAATAGTAAAATACATCTCTTTAGTCTTGACTCCTCTAGCCCCTCTGATTCACTGGATCAGTCTATAAATATTCACGTCTCAAGGCATAGGCATACAGGAAATTTGACTGCATGTTCAGTAAAATCAGCTATTTTTTGAATAAATGCTTAGTAAATTGAAGCCATTGTGTGGGTCTGCACATTCTCAGTCATGGGCTTGTTACCCTTCTGCAACTTTTACGTCTTCAAGACTCTGTGGACCTGGTTCCTGAAGTCAAAGTACTTTTAGAATGATAAGTACAAGTAGGAACCCACTAAGCCCTCCATGATTAACCCTTTCTATGACACATCACACAGCAAAAGTTTGAAAATCTGCTGGAAGTCAGAAGTCATATAGCAGCACTGAGATATGTTCTGTGCATTAGGAATACATAATTTATTAATAATACATTATGAATACAGAATGCCAACCTATTACGGTAATTGTGTCATCGTTCCAATTGTGTCATCCTGGCTATTCACTCATATAGTGACACCAATAACCTTACCCATATATTACAGGAAAATTATGAAGGTTAATAGCACATATATATCAATCATAAAAACAGCAATGCCAATATAAACAATCTAAATTCATTTTAGTATAGGCAGCCATACAGTTGGTGACAGAACAATTTCATCAGAAGCAAATAGGACCATTTAGATCAAACAATCTTGATATAAATATATGTAGCAGAGGTCAAGGCAAAGATAATCAATAACATAATAGGAAATGGGTGCAACGGGGAATAGCTTAGTCAAACAATCCTGGTCATGGGCTACTGATGCTAGCAAAGTTAAAGGAACAGTACAGCTGAAGAGACGTCACAGCACTGGCTGGAAAAGGGTTTAAAGAGGAGCTGTTAGGTATAGGGTCTCAGAGAAAATAAACACATATATCAGTAGCTAAAGATTGGCTGTACTTACATTACATATGCATTTCACTGTCCACGTTTGGATTTCACAGAATTTGTATATAGTATATGCAGAGATAGATGCTCCTGACAGCTCATGGCAGGCTCCATGTTTGTGAAGCCAAATGTGTCGTCATGTCCTGCCTGCTTCTGATCACAGATAAGCTCGTTCTTGAACAACACGGTGTGCAGTGAATATTAATGAGCCATGTGGCTAGGAACAATAGCTGACTCCTGCAGTGAAACTCTGCCCCGAGATTTATCAGTGTTTCGCGCTGGACTGAATAGAAGCTCCTGTACCGTCTCATTAGCAGCCGAGGGGAGGGCCCCAGAATGCTTCGCAGTTTAGCTGCGGCTTGCGTCTTTATGGGTCTATAACAGACTTTAAGATAAGCACACATCAAAGGTAACTGAAATGTTTATCTTCACTAATGGCTTTTGAGCTTCCTTCTAAACTGTTTAACACAGGAGAATAGAGGTTTAAATTAGCTTCTGCAGCCTGACAGTTACTCTTTAAATATCCTCCTTGAGCATCTCCATACCAGTTACTGCACCTAACTGCACACATATGCATTTATGACAGTAAGCAGTAGAATGCCCATGTGTATGTGGCCCCAGGTTTCGAAGCAGGTAATTTGGGTGTTATAGCAGGCCGAAGAAATGGGCACCACCACAGGGCACCGGCGCCCATGTTAAAGGATTACTTTCTTGAAAAATTGCAAAATTTAAAATACATATATGTGTATAAAAAATGTTTCTTTCAGAATTAACTGCACTATAAAATACTTTTTTCCTATATTTCGGTCACTTACAATGGGCAAAAAATCGACAGTTAAATCTGACAGGTTTTAGACTAGTCCATCTCCTCATGGGGGGTTGTTAGTGTGTTTCCTATAAGCTTTACAAAAATATTGCCTAGAAAGAACCTATACAAAGATGTTGACCAGCTTCCCTACTCACTTGCACACTACTGTGGTAGTTGGATTAAGCAACTGCCATTCAGGAAGTGCTTTTGAAAATAAATAAGACACTGAGAATCCCCAGGAGGAGATAGAGTAGTAAAAAACTTGTCAGATTTTTATAATCTATTGTATGTGACAGCCAGTAAAACTACCGATATTCTGCTATGGTTAACAAATCATAGAAAAATACCATTAAAATTCAGATACTCTACTAATGGCAATACTCACCTTAACTTGCAGCTTTATTAAATGTACATCCATACATGGCTAAAAAACTGACACCATGCACGCATGTATAAACACTCATAGACTAGACAGCTGTAGCCTCTACAGGTATTCCATTGATACAGTAATATGGAGTAGCTAAAATCCCAAATGCATCAAATAGTGCTTTCTATGCCAAACTAACATTTCCCCATTTTTGTACCTTCCAATACATTATTTGGATTTGTCAGATGTGTTCAATATACAGAATTTTTTTTCACTGCCCCTATCGATTTTTTGGCAAACATCATCATAATGCTTGTGTGCATCCTTTTACCACCACAAACCTGTAATATGTCATAATAACACACAGGAGACTCTTGAATAAGTGGTCTTTTCATAATCTACCCCAGTAGCCAGACATGAACCACTGTGCATGCTCAAATTATTATTATTTTTCTTATTATTATTATTATATTAAAAATAATATGTATGTTGTCCTAGAATTCAGTTCTTTTATTAAAAAAAAAAACCTGTAGGATACCTTAATTTCTATAAAGCTAAAATGTAAAGTGGCCTGACACTGTATCCATATTTATAGAAGGAGACTTACAGTGGGATGCGAAAGTGTGGGCAACCTTGTTAATCGTCATGATTTTCCTGTATAAATCGTTGGTTGTTATGATAAAAAAAATGTCAGTTAAATATATCATATAGGAGTCACACACAGTGATATTTGAGAAGTGAAATGAAGTTTATTGGATTTACAGAAAGTGTACAATAATTGTTTAAACAAAATTAGGCAGGTGCATAAATTTGGGCATCACAAAAAAGAAATGAAATCAACATTTAGTAGATCCTCCTTTTGCAGGAATTACAGCCTCTAAACGCTTCCTGTAGATTTCAATGAGAGTCTGGATTTTGGTTGAAGGTATTTTGGACCATTCCTCTTTACAAAACATCTGTAGTTCATTCAGGTTTGATGGCTTCCAAGCATGGACAGCTCTCTTTAACTCACACCACAGGTTTTCAATTATTTTAAGGTCTGGGGACTGAGATGGCCATTCCAGAATGTTGTACTTGTTCCTCTGCATGAATTCCTTTGTGGATTTTGAGCAGTGTTTAGGGTCGTTGTCTTGTTGAAAGATCCAGCCACAGTGCAGCTTCAGCCTTGTCACTGATTCCTGGACATTGGTCTCCAGAATCTGCTGATACTGAGTAGAATCCATGCGTCCCTCAACTTTGACAAGAATCACAGTCTCTGCACTGGCCACACAGCCCCACAGCATGATGGAACCACCACCATATTTTACTGTAGGTAGCAGGTGTTTTTCTTGGAATGCTGTGTTGTTTTTCCTCCATGCATAACGCCCCTTGTTATGCCCAAATAACTCAATTTTAGTTTCATCAGTCCACAGCATCTTATTCCAAAATGTAGCTGGCTTGTCCAAATGTGCTTTAGCATACCTCAAGCAGCATCTCTGTCAAATATCACTGTGTGTGTCTTCAATATGATATATTTAACTGACATTTTTTATCGTAACAACAACCAACAATTTATACAGGAAAATCATGACCATTAACAAGGTTGCCCAAACTTTCGCATCCCACTGAATGTCATATCATGACACAGATATTAATATCTTACCCTGCCTTCATTCAAGAGATGTACCTACTTATTTTACAAATAGAAAATCAAGGATTTTGTTAACCTGTAAAGTATAATTTACCTTGGTGACAACATCATTGTTTGATATGACTTTTAATTACCTTAGATCAGTGTTTCCCAACCTTTTCCGGCCCGGGGAACACTGTCTGACCAAATTTTTCCCCGGGGAACGGCGCGCGCGCGCGGTGGGGGCGATGCGGCCCCCGGTTGTTTGCGCGACCTAGTGGACAGTGCCGCTATGGGGGGGGGGGGGGGGCTGGGGTGCGGCTGCATAGCTGGCATAGTTGCCCCAGTGTAGGGAGTTTAGTTGCCTCAGTATAGTGCCCCAGTATAGCCAGTATAGTGCCCCAGTATAGCCAGTATAGTACCCCAGTATAGCCCCCCAGTATAGCCAGTATTGTGCCCCAGTATAGCTAGTATAGTGCCCCAGAATAGTGCCCCAGTATAGCCAGTTTAGTGCCCCAGTATAGTGCCCCAGTATAGCCAGTATAGTGCCCCAGTATAGCCAGTATAGTACCCCAGTATAGCCCCCCCAGTATAGCCAGTATTGTGCCCCAGTATAGCTAGTATAGTGCCCCAGAATAGTGCCCCAGTATAGCCAGTTTAGTGCCCCAGTATAGTGCCCCAGTATAGCCAGAATAGTGCCCCAGTATAGCTAGAATAGTGCCCCAGTATAGCCAGTTTAGTGCCCCAGGATAGCCAGTATAGTACCCCAGAATAGTGCCCCAGTATAGCCAGTTGAGTGCCCTCCCGCCCGTCCCCGCGGCCGCCGCTGTTATTACCTTGTTAACAGCGGCCGCTCTCCCCTCTCCGGCGCGTGTATATTCAAGCAGCGTATCTCCGGCTGCTCTGTGTGATGCACTGATGCGGAAGAAAGGAGGGCAGCGGCTTCCTGTAACGGCGATATGTATCGCCGTTACTATGGTAACCGAGCCCTGCCTCCTTCCGCATCAGTGCATCACACAGAGCAGCCGGAGATACGCTGCTAGCATATACATGGTCTGGAGAGGGGAGAGCGGCCGCTGCTAAGGTAATAACAGCGGCGGCCGCAGGGACGGGCGGGAGGGGGGATAAGACCACGGCACACCAGGCAACGTTCCGCGGCACACTAGTGTGCCGCGGAACAGCGGTTGGGAAACACTGCCTTAGATGAACTGTTCTCCAGTGATAAGAGTTATATGCTAGATGCTTTGATATACTGTTACTGCTTATGGATTTAAAATGTACACTCTACTGACAAGATTTCTTCAAAGTTGGACTGAGCTCAACATCAGGGTCTAAAGGTAGCTAAATACTGGCAGTGATCACAGACACTTCATAAAATAATTGCACGTTGGTCTCCCATTGATCTCTATTACCAAGAAGTGTCTCAGAACTATGACTTGTGGTAAGACAGAAATGCAATTGAAGAAATGAAATGTTTAAAAATATATTTTCCACTGTTTTCTGTGTTTAAGCAACGTGATTCCACCCACCCCGTCTCTTAAAAGTGGTCAGAAAGAATACATGGAAATTCTTCTAAAATGCAAATCAACACTGACCCATAAATTGGGAAATGTACTCACATAGCCATGACCTAATGATCCATTAGGCAGAAGCTGTGTTAATCTTCTGTTAGTAAAAATGATCAGCAGTCTACTGGGGTTTTTTGGGGGGCCACTACAGCTTTCACTTGCCAGATGAGTAGACATTTTCAAAATATTCACTCTAGGAGAAAAAAATAAAAGCAACAACACAAAAACTTTATTGGACATTAGGAACTACTTGGAACCCCACTGACTGGCATATAATTTTAATTTATACCGAAACCTCTAGTACCTACTAATAGCTCAAAGACTGAATCCCTTAAACACCCATTGGACCTTGTTTTCTTGTGATTAAATGTAATATCTCTTGCGGACCAGCAGAGAACATTAAAGAGGATGCTGACAATCTCTCCTTTTTTGGGTAGATAACTCCATATTTTCCAACCTAAGGAGGGGCTTAAGGCCACTGGATTCATCAAATTTACCAAGGTTGAGGAAGTGTGACACCAACACCGGGGTGAACTCACTATAAAAAAAACCTGGCAGATTCATCAAATTTACCAAGGTTGAGGAAGTGTGACACCAACACCGGGGTGAACTCACTATAAAAAAAACCTGGCAGAAATTTCATAGAGAGTCAAGGATAATATTAATGTTCTATTATATGGAACTCCACGGTTGTTTAACTGAGGTTGGCCACATCAAGCAGGGAAAATATTTGCAATAAATAAAAGAACAAACAAAGTAATAATAATATAAAGAAATAAAATTGCAAATACACTGCTCAGGAATAAAAGTATAAACGCAATGGAGTATGACAAAAAGGGTTCAAAGCTATATACATCTCATAAGGCTCAACATCAGACCAGTCTATTACCATAAGTTTGGTGAGTACTGATTTCGGATATTCATTAAATGTAGCTTAGATCGCACTGCTTCAACCATTCAGGGTTTACAGGAGAATATTTGTCAACTTGACCAAGTTACTTTGACTATTAAAGGAACACCTTCAATCTTTGTCACTAAGGAACAATTTTCATAGATACTTGAGCAAACCTGAAGTGGAGAGGGCAGTACTGTAGATAGTTACTTCAGAGGTGGAAGCCTCTGGATAGTCCAAAGGAGTCCCAGATCCTCAAAAAGCTGTTAGTGCAGCATCCATCCTAATCTTCTCACTGTGTTACCAGCTGTGGATGAGTGTATCCAGACTGGGCATGCGTGAGTACGGTTCACACATGCCCAGTAGAACAAAGCAGCTTGTGCCCAGCTTTTGTCCTCTATGTATGATCGCTTCATTCTACTGGGCATGTGTGCACCTTACTTGCTGTAACGATTGGTGTCAGCAAGAACAGATTTTCTGATTATTGGTGATCTGCAGTATCACCAATAATACAGATACTATACCTGATTATGTGGTGATCTGCAGAATCACTAATAATGCGAGTATAGCGAGACACAGGACAACCAGATGTAAAGATAGGTGTTTGGTGCAACAGTAATACAGATAGAGATACCAACTCCCCCAGAGAAGCTGGTAGAGGGAGATATATCTATAGAACACAGGGATCAGCACTCCAGCAAGCTGGAGATGCAGATGAACTAGTAATCAGTTCACCCGAGGAGCGGGTGGTGCACAGTAAGACAACGTATACTGATCACCCATGGAGCGGGTGATTCAGACTGTACTGCAGCCGGTGATCACCTGAGGGGCAGGAGATCAAGACTGTACTGCAACTCCTGATCACCTGAGGAGCAGGTGATGAGGACAGTACCGTAGTTACTAGTCACCTGAGGAGCAGGTGATTAAGACTGTACTGCAGCTACTGGTCACCTGAGGAGCAGGTGATTAAGACTATACTGCAGCTACTGGTCACCTGAGGAGCAGGTGATTAAGAGTGTACTGCAGCTACTGGTCACCTGAGGAGCAGGTGATTAAGCTGTACGGAGAATCCCTCACCAGGGACTAGGCTCACTGGTGAGGGCAGGAGAGTCAGACAAGCAGATTCGGCAACAAACGGACAGATACGGTACAAAGACAGAAGGCTTAAATCAGAGTAGTGTTCAGGCTGAGTCGGCAACAGGATCAGATAGGCAGAAGCACAGAATCAGTAAGCAGAAGAGTAGTCAAGGCTGGCAGAAGGTCATAACAAATAATACAATTTAATTAGTACTTTAGCTATCAACAGAATCTGATTAAGTGTGGATCCCCAGCTCCTGCTGGTTCTAGCACACTTTGGGATCTGACTAAGGTCTGAGTGCTAACACGTAGCATTTGCAACAGCAGACGAAGAGCTACTGACAGGCAGGTCCTATATATACTGAGAGTGCCCCACAGCGCCGCCCCAGTCACTCAACCAATCAGGAGCACTGCTGGAGTCAGCTGACCGGCCGATCAGCTGACTCCCCTTCTATTCGCATAAAGGTCCTGTCGCCTGGCGCGCGCGCGCGTAGCCCTCAGTCTATGTGCAACTGACAGACCAGGCAAAACTCCACCATGTAACTGCGCGGCGAAGGCCGCCGGCTGAGACGCGGAGACAGCCGCCATGCCGCTCACCGCTGCGGCGGCATCTCCGCTATCTATTACACTTGCATACCCAGTTTGGATGCACTTGTCCACAGCCAGGGGCGAAGCCAGAAGAAACCTACTTGACAAGCTTAGGTACAGAGGGGCCCTGCGTTGGAACAGTGGGCTGTAAGAGTATCCGGTAAGCTTCTGGACCATCTAGAGCTTTCCACTACTAAGGTAAGTATCTACGTTTTTATTTCACTTCAGGATTCCTTTAAATTCCTTATTGGCAAAATGTTAAAATAATTAAAATTTTAAGTGCAGGATTAAAGCTATGCCTTGGTTAGTTAGTTATCATAGTGCATTACCTATGCATTTGATTAAAAAAAATGTTATCCCTTGTAGCAATGAGAGCAAATAAAGCAAACGAATAAAGCAAATAAACAAGGTCTGCATAGTTTTTCAGAGATTTAAAAAACGCTGATTTGTGATAGTTATAACATATAAAATTATTCACATAACTTAAACTTGTCTGAAACAGGTGGTATATGTTGTTCATGGAATTTAAAGGTGACTTTTCTGCTCCGTTGCCTAGAAGCACATTTGTGAGTGTCCACATTACTGTGCTGCATGACACTATTCTGCATAGTAAAGTAATGGAGGATTTCTTGGGTTAACTTGAATAATTACTCTAGGTAGTGTGAACAAACTTGTCCAGCTGCTTGCGTCAGCTGTAAACCAGTCAAACCTGGTTTTGGTTCTATGGCAATGTTTTCTATCATTAAAAATGACCTTGACCTGATCCTCCAATGAAGTTCAACACCTACCAGCTAATTATTTGTCTAAAAAAACAAATACAGTTGAATTATAGGCCATGCAATTTATTATTTTGTAAAGCTAGTCCTATGATTTAGAGAACCGTTCTACACACATTAATGGACTTCCAGCATGCATTGCAGTGACCAGGGCCGGGGGATAGCAACTGTAGCATTTGCGGCTGGGACAGAGAAGATGGTGGACCGCATATAAAAGGGGGCACACTAAAGGGGGCTAAAGAGCAGCCCCAAAAGGTAATTACGGTAAATAAATGCCCCCGGCCCCCCCCCCCATCCTGCCCAACAGCTCACTCCTTCCTTAGCATGATTGATATACTGTATTTTGTCTTTGTTGATGTTCAGTTTATTCTAAGGAGGCCTTGGTTTGTACAAGGCAGGGATTAACATGACTACAATCCTTCCAGGTGACTGACCTGGGGTGAAAATGTTTTCTTTCCTAATGACCATAGGTTTATATATTAAGTGCTGAAAGCAATGTGCCGGCTTACTCAATGATAGAAAAGTGGAATAGATGCATTGTAGAGCTTAATGCTGGGAATACACACTACGTTTTTTCGCAAAGAATCGTTCCGATAGATGCCTTCGATGACAAAATTCCGACATGTCCGATTCTTCGCTCGAATCTGTTCCGCTCGATTTCTCATAGAAGTGAATGGAATAAAAAAAAAAAAGAAAAAAGAGTGGAAGATAAGAGAATTGAGCAGAAAATCGAATGGCTAATAGATTGCGCGGAGAATCCACAGCGAAAAACATACCATGTATTCCCAGCATAAGAGACAACTGAATGGGATATGGAGGCTGCCATATTTACTGTATATTCTGGTGTATAAAGGTGGCCACACACCATACAATAAAATGATCCGATTTTACGGCAATTCGATAAACATGATCGGATCTCCCGAAAAAATCTAAAGGTTTTTTTTCATTTGACTGAAATATCCGATATTTTGATTTTTATCGATCCGGAATGCTGGAAATTTTTCTTCAATTTTTCTAAAGATTGTATGGTGTGTGTTAGATTAGATGTAAATTCATTAATATACACACCCTAGCAATTTTCTCAGAGTTTCCAATCATTTTTATTATAATTGGGGAAAAATTGAACATAGGTGTGTGGTACATTGGTCATATTTTTGAACTGTTACATCAGTCAGAAAAATTGATTGCAATTCTTAAATTGAACAGATATTTAAAAAATTGTATGGTGTGTGGCCACCTTAAGACTATTTTCTAACCCAGGAAAATCTTGTCAAATGTCGGGGGTCGTCTTATACGCTGGCTGTCATATTACAGGGCGGGTGCTGAAACTTCCGAGCCAGACTGGAGAATATTCATACAGTATAGCACCATACAGTATAGCACCAGTACAAGCAGTACAGTATCCAAAGGTCCAACAGTCAAGAGGGGTAGTCTTATACAGCGAGTATATCCCAAAATGTATATTTTAACTGGAAAAGTTGGGGGTTGTCTTATACGCCCAGTCGTCTTATATGTCGGAAAGTATGGTATTTCCTTTTAAGCAGTACCAGTTGCCTGGATATCCTGATGATCCTTTTCCTTATTGTCAGATCTGACAAGATTAGCTGCATGCTTGTTTCTGGTGTTAATCAGACACTACTACAGCCAAATAGATCAGCAGGACAGCAAGGCAACTGGTATTGTTTAAAAGGAAATAAATATGGCAGCCTTCATATTCTTCTCACTACAATTGTCCTTAAAATAATGTAGTCCTCTATATCACATTTAAGAGTATGATCATTGGAGAATGCAATGACTTGCACTTGCACCATATTCCGAATTAGAAGAATATATCTCATTTCCTTCCTTCCCATTTCCTTCAATAAAAATGCTCAGCAGAACAATGAATGTATAAACAGGTGGAAGCAGAGAAGTATCCCTGCTCAGCAGGCATGTATAGACTAGAGAGATAGATTGTTACTTCACCTGCTGGAAGATGCTCAGGTACACATACGGGAGAGATTATGTAATTTCCTCTGCTGAAGCACGCTCTGAAGAAATGTGGCTGTGTAGGCAGGAGAGGGTGTAGCAAGGGGATTGTGTCATTTCTTCATGTGGAGGATGCTTACAGTAAATATTAATGTATAGGCAGCATATCAAAATTGCAACATTGAAATTTAATTTTACCTTAGCACACAATTTATTCCTTTTCTCAATGTATATAAACTATATACTCTGCACATAAATACTAACTATACTGTCCTTCCAACCTGTTAGAATGTAAGTATACTTGAATTCTAGGCCTCAGGTACTAAAGTCTAGTAAAGACTTGAGATGCAGGGTCTCTTTAAGCATAGTTTCTCGAAAAGAAATTGTGAAGTCATTTACAAGAAGCATGTTCCTCTAGAAGGACACATAATGGGTTATTGGGTCTAAATGTCCCGACATTCAGACTACGAAAAGGTAAACTATATTTGGAAAACATTGCATTCCGTGCATCTAGTGTAATGCTGGGGGGTCCTACTTTCTGACCACCCAGCGCAACAAGGCTAAGAGCTAGATAATGGAAGAGGCTCCACAGATGGACACAGGAGTAATGAACAAGGGAGCAAGATTGCCCAGAGCAAATAC
This sequence comes from Hyperolius riggenbachi, assembly GCF_040937935.1. Classification (NCBI taxonomy): domain Eukaryota; kingdom Metazoa; phylum Chordata; class Amphibia; order Anura; family Hyperoliidae; genus Hyperolius; species Hyperolius riggenbachi. The sequence goes on along the minus strand of NC_090647.1, from coordinate 242,256,311 downwards.
AGCTCTGGGCCGCCTATCAGGCTAGATGCTATGTGATACAATACACAACAGACGTAGTCGGTAACAGGCTTGGGTCATACACGTTAATTCAGATGTCAGTCGTATTGGAAGGACTAGGCAGATTCGTAGTTGAGAGGCAGGCAAAGGTCGGTACACAATACAATATTACAATAATACAATACTGACTGACTAGAGTACATATATATCTTGCTGATGCGCAATATATGAAATGTAGCTCTCAAATAACTCACTAGCTAAAGCACAAGTAATGACAATTAACAAGACAGACAAGAGACAGACAGACAGAATGCTCAGCCAATCTAGTCGCTGTTTCAGCGATGGCAACATTCACACTGAGATAGACAAGACTAACAGGTAGGAGCGCACTAATGGCAACCGCTGCTATAGTTCGTCCTCAAGAACAAGGATAGAAGGAATACTACCAGTCACCAACATGGTGCTGGCAGAATCTAACTATCAGGATCAGAAGGACTTCACTGACCCCCACAGGTCAGCAAACGTCCAGCAGACATGACAATACAGAGCAAGGCATTATACATTTACAATAACAACTTTCACAGCATAGACGACAACTCAGAGAGCTGGACGCTATGTCGGACGGGATCTGAAATGGGAGGCAAACTTTTATGCTGGCATCAGCCAATGAATGCAAGCATGCAAATTTCCCCACAGCTGAATGGTAATCACTCAATCCTGAGCTGGCTTGATTACCATTTGCTAGCTGGCTGTAATTGCAAAGGACTCCCATAAGAAATACATGCAGTATTATGTAACAACATGCATGCAGGAAATCCAGGGCTATCTGGCTGCAGCTCAGCTGCAACAAGCAATTGGTGGAATGATGACAGCATCCTGAGCTGCCCAGAACTGCAGAGCGATTGCAAATGACAATGAGACTTATTGTGAATGCGCAACCGAATGCAAGCAGATAAGCCAGAACTGTCCGTTTGCAGCTCCACTGCAATGGACAGAATACTCTACAGAACGGAACCTTACATCTAGGGCATAAAGCACTGGCGCGCTAGATGATGAGGTGGGTCACATGCCCATGCCTGCCAATTGTAGGCTTGGGGGTATGGCTTGGGTGATGTCAGAATTTAACTCTTTGATGTTCATATACTCTTATTCTACTTCTGCATGCTATCCTGCTCTCTACGCTTTCTATTTAGAATAATAGCTACATGTCTGTATACTGTAAATATATGTGATGTACATAGGACATAGGAAAGACTGTTTATACCCTGAAAAAATCAACATGTAACAAAAGATGCCTGATGGAATACTTATATAACTCTGATTGCTGAATAAACCCCTTAAAGGTGAAGGTGGCTGTCTCCACTCTATCTCCCGTATGCTGTCGCTGTGAGTTGCAGCTCTAATGAGTTGCTGGTGCTGGAGTAAAAGGTGTGTTGTGCTGTTGCCAATAGCAACCAACATATAGGTTCTTACAAAACCAACCATCACTTATCCCTGCTTTGGCTGCACATACAACCTCCCCTTAAAATCTTATCTGCTGCTTCAGTCAGCCTGCACCCAAACCCTTTTCTATATGTATATTTAAATTCAGTGCAGTTGAGGTTGGCTTGGTCACACACTTTAGCTATGCAACACTGCTTTTGGTGGTGCAGTGAGCCATTAAAAAAAATATATATATATAAATTTGGAAAAAAATATATCCCAAAGAAAGCCTAGTTTGTCCTGAACAAAAACAATACATGTATAACTTTGATTTCTTCCAAGTGCCCAGGAGCACTCACAGTGGCTTTAGTGCAGGAAAGTGTGCCTACGTCCTCACCCCAGTACCAAGGGGTCACAACATAGAATCTCGCCAAAGGACCGGCACCACTCGAAGTATTTAGAAGCTCTTTATAAATTTATTGGCATCAATATGATAGCAACGACAGACGCTGTTTCGGCCCCCATGGGCCTTTATTAAGTTGCACAGGATCATCAAATGACAATATCAAAACTGCACATATATATAGTCAAACACAATTACCCATGATTCCTCCATCAGCCAATCACCAACACCCTAGGGCAGAGGACCTGATGGAAGACTCATGCCAAAAATACACCACCAATAAAAACACAATGTTCAAATTTGAATCTCACCACTCAGAGATCAAGAGGAGTTTTCACAATAACATGTAACTGCTGCAGCAGTCCCTGATCCTTTTGTACTTTATTGGGCTTACTGTTGTTTTTAATTTATTGTAGATCTCACATATCTAGGATTTCAGAGATCGAGGAGTTCCCCTTTAACATCGTGGATGGGTGAGTGCTGAGTTTGGCTTGGCTATATATAATTTTTTCTAGCGTTATTTTTTTGCGCTTTATATGATATTTGATATTTGGTAGCCGCCTCCAGCTCCGCCCATCCATGTATTTTTTGACATTATGCGCATTGACATGCAATTGGTTTCTATTTGGTACCGTTTGCTTGTCTGCGCGTATGCGTTCGGATTGCGCATATCTAATTTTTATAGCTGACTACCTCTACTGCATTTTGTGTAGTTACGCGTAGCGCCGGTTGCTTTTTTTGCGTGCTCTTTTTGCGACGACGCGGCGTTTTGTACGCGTTGCATTTTTGTTGCGGTGATGCGGCGTTTATTACGCGTTGCACGTGTTTACACGTGCCACATTGTTGCGGCAATGTGGCTTGTTTGTACGCGTTGCTGTTGCGGTGATGCGGCTTTTTGTATGCGTTGCGGTGCTGCGGCGTTTTGTACGCGTTGCTGTTGCGGTGCTACGGCTTTTTGTACGTGTTGCTGTTGCGGTGATGCGGCTTTTTGTACGCGTTGCTGTTGCGGTGATGCGGCTTTTTGTACGCGTTACTGTTGCGGTGATGCGGCTTTTTGTACGCGTTGCTGTTGAGGTGATGCGGCTTCTTGTACGCGTTGCTGTTGCGGCGTTGTGGCGGTTTTTATGCGTCGCATCTTGATTTTTTTTTTTTTTTTTTTTTTTAATTTGTGCTGGTCAGCTGACAAGACATGTGATTTGTCATGTGATCATGACACCATTTTGACTATCAGGGACTGCTGCAGCAGTTACATGTTATTGTGGAAACTTCTCTTGATCTCTGAGTGGTGAGATTCAAATTTGAACATTGTGTTTTTATTGGTGGTGTATTTTTGGCATGAGTCTTCCATCAGGTCCTCTGCCCTAGGGTGTTGGTGATTGGCTGATGGAGGAATCATGGGTAATTGTGTTTGACTATATATATGTGCAGTTTTGATATTGTCATTTGATGATCCTGTGCAACTTGATAAAGGCCCATGGGGGCCGAAACAGCGTCTGTCGTTGCTATCATATTGATGCCAATAAATTTAAAAAGAGCTTCTAAATACATCGAGTGGTGCCGGTCCTTTGGCGAGATTCTATGTATAACTTTGATGGCATAGGTAATAACTGTAACGATCGGTGTCAGCACGCAGAGAGAATCTGATTATTGGCAATCTGCAGTATCACCAAGAATGCAGATATATACCCGATTATTGATGATCTGCAGTATCACCGATAATCAGATATATTGCTAACCTCTGGACACCAGTATAATGTGTGTTTGGTGTAACAGTACAACTCTGAGCATAGACCACTAGGGACCCCGGTGGCCTGAGTGAGTTGAGGAATACTCCCCTGACTGTGGGGAATATTCCTGTAGCCTGAGGACCCCCTAGAAGAGGGATCCAGGCTGGGTTGCAGGAAATCCTGCTGCTAATATGAACAGGCTTGCCCTAACTAGGTGTGAGGGCCTATTCTCTATGCCCTCAAACCGGGCTAAGGTATAACATAGAACTGACACAGTATCCTAGTCTTGGGTGTGAGGTCCGTAGTCACAACACCCTGGAACTGGTCTAAAGCATAACATAGAACTGACACAGTATCCTAGTCTTGGGTGTGAGGTCCGTAGTCACAACACCCTGGAACTGGTCTAAAGCATAACATAGAACTGACACAGTATCCTAGTCTTGGGTGTGAGGTCCGTAGTCACAACACCCTGGAACTGGTCTAAAGCATAACATAGAACTGACACAGTATCCTAGTCTTGGGTGTGAGGTCCGTAGTCACAACACCCTGGAACTGGTCTAAAGCATAACATAGAACTGACACAGTATCCTAGTCTTGGGTGTGAGGTCCGTAGTCACAACACCCTGGAACTGGTCTAAAGCATAACATAGAACTGACACAGTATCCTAGTCTTGGGTGTGAGGTCCGTAGTCACAACACCCTGGAACTGGTCTAAAGCATAACATAGAACTGACACAGTATCCTAGTCTTGGGTGTGAGGTCCGTAGTCACAACACCCTGGAACTGGTCTAAAGCATAACATAGAATAACAATATAAGGAATCTGGCTCAGTGTGAATTCCCAGGTCCTCCCGGTTCTAACACACTGTAGGATCTGACTAAGGTCTGAGTGCTTCCACATAAGTGTTCGCAATGGCAGACAACCAGCAACTGACAAGCAAGCTATATATATAGTTGCAGGACTCTGCCGCCCCGCCCGAACCACTCAGCCAATCAGGAGTCCAGCAGGAATCAGCTGATCGTCCTGATCAGCTGATTCATCTCCTGCCGGCATAAAGGTCTGACTTCTGGCTCGCGCGCGTAGTTCTCCATCCAGGTGCACTAACAGACCCAGCCACACCAGACGCACGCTGCTGCGTGCAAACCACCGCATTGGACGCGGAAACAGCCGCCTTGCTGCCAGTACATGCGGCGGTCTTTCCACAATCTATCATATAATCAGACGCATGCTGCTGCGTACAAACCGCCGCGCTGGATGCGGAGCCAACCGCCTTGCTATCGGTACACGCGGCGGCTTTTCCGCGTTTTCTCACAGTAACATCCCCCCCCCCGAGGAGTGGACTCCGGACACTCTCCACCAGGTCTTTGGTCTTTTACCATCACAGGGAGGGAGGGAGGGAGGGGAATCCATGTGCACTGCTGGCTTCAACAGAGACACATGGACTGATCTTACACCTCCCATACTGGCTGAAAGATCGACAGCATAGATGACAAAATTAACTCTCCTGATCACTGGGAATGGTCCTATGAATGTAGGACCCAGTTTGGTTGATAATAGCTTTAGGGCCCCATGCCGAGAGGATACGTACACCATGTCCCCTGGAGAAAACTCCCACTCTACAGACTTCCTCTTACTAGTCTGATTTTTCAGAGTCCGGGGTTTTCTTGACACTGGTAAATGCTGTAATGTACCCGGTGAAGTCTGACGAGATGTTTTACACCCTAGAATGTCTCGCTGGCAAGGGCCCAGACTAGGCATCCAGTCCTCCACCGACTCCGCAGGTGCCCTGACCACCCTTCGAGGTAGGCCGGTCTCAGACTTGGCATCTTTAACCACAGCTTCTGCTTTAGCTGCTGCTGCGTGCAAACCGCCGCATTGGACGCGGAAACAGCCGCCTTGCTGCCAGTACATGCGGCGGTCTTTCCGCAATCTATCATATAATCAGACGCATGCTGCTGCGTACAAACCGCCGCGCTGGACGCGGAGCCAGCCGCCTTCCTATCAGTACACGCGGCGGCTTTTCCACGTTTTCTCACAATAACAAGTTGCTGTAATTTAAGGGGTAAAAACCCTGGAACTTGAAGTGGTTAAAGAGTGAGCTTTCAATGTAAAATCATGACACAAACTTACATTGTAAGCGTAATCTTTTAATTTGTATTAGTCAATAAATGGTATAATTTGTATTCATAACTTACCATTATCAAATACCAACGACAGCTCAGGATGTGTCCACAAATAGTTAGAATCAAGCCTCCTTCTTCAGTAAAACAAATCATCCAGATACTAAATCACCATAATTATACAGAGCTCTTTAATAGTTACTTCTACTAAGGAACAATATTTTTAATACATCATTGTATGTGTGTTATTTTTCATAACACTCTTTAGGAAAGATAGTCATGTTGTCTAACCCAGTGTTTCTCAAACCTGTCCTCATGACTCCCCAACGGTGCATGTGTTGCAGGCAACCTAACCTATGCACAGGTGAGGGAATTAGTGTCGCAGCTACATGGAATTCACCTAGCTGAGGCTCTAATTACCCCACCTGTGCATAGGTGAGGTTGCCTGCAAAACATGCACCGTTGGGGAGTCACAAGGACAGGTTTGAGAAACACTGGTTTAACCTATAAACATACTATCACAAATCTAGTCCAAGGATGTTTATTCATATTATTAAAAAGTAATTTGAAAATAAAGTACAGTAAGCCCTATTAATTAATAACAAGTTGTTGACTTGGGTGCACCTGTTTTACAGGTTACTCAGTGGGTAACAGCTGAGCAGAAATGAAAGAAACAAAGAAAAGCAGCTGCCAGGGCCCTGTTGGTCCCAGCACTGGTAAAGTGTGATGAGCTTCCCCAAGGAATGGTATCTAGTTGACTTCTGGCCTTCACTGAAGCATCCTGCGAGGGTAGATGGACCTTGTTGCTAGTGACCACCAGGTCCTTGCCCCACCAGTGATGGAAAAGAAGAGGTTAGGGAATCCTAGATTGTGGAGATGGTCAACAAGGATCTGTAAAACTGACCACTGATTGGGCTAGCAAGGAGTAAGATCATGGAAAGTAGACAGGATGGGCAGGAACAAGAAGGGCAGACAAAACTAAACAGGCAGGGACCAAGAGTACAGAACTTTAAACATTGCAGACAGGACTGACAAAAAAAGACATTACTGGCAGAGAAGACTGGCAGGACTGTCAGGGCAGACTGATATGATGAATTAACTGTAGCCAGGACTAGCTGGGTATACTGACACGACAAACTGATTGTTCACAGAGCTGTCAGAATGCAAACAGACTGGCTGGGAGAACAGCATGACAGCATACTGCAGCTGTTTTAGCCAAACAGCATTGAACGTAGTTTGCGCTCAATGCAGTAATAGCCCCTGCTGGGCCAACATAGTGCAGAAGGGGTCACAGGTGCATCCCAGGAGCAAGCCTACTGAGGGAGAAGAAGGGCGACACCCAGGCTTTTCTAGAGTACGCCTGAAACCTGCATGAGAGATGGACACTGTAGGCCTCTGGGAGAAGCCCGTAGCTGGACTGAAGATGTGTAACAAAAGCTTGCAATATGGAAAAATCACAAAAGTAACAACATTGAAAGTGTTATTTTTTGTATGTTATTATGTTAATATATTAATATTGTTATTTTAAATAGAAAAAAATCAACCAGCATATTTTCCAAACTCCATCCCCACCTTATAGTTCCAAAAACATCTCATACATCAAGATCATGCAGGTTTTGCAGCCTCTCCCCTTATGCTTTAAACTAACCCACATTGACTTTTAATACTGGAGGGCCTTTGCAAGGAGTAAGGGGTCAGAAAATCCTGCCTTCCCTCACAAAGCCTTCCCCCAAAAGATCCCAGTTATTGAATGGGAGCTTATGCTGCTATTTGATCAACCAAGGGGATGACAAGATTGCCACCTCAACAAGGAGAATGTGTAAAAAAAATAAAATAATAAAGTAATTGTATAACCCATTATTGGCACAACTGGTAAAAAAGTAAAAAAACAAAAACACACAAATCCACACCATTATAGTATTTTAAAAAAGAAGACAAATATCTGTTTTATAAAAGCATGTCTATTTTCCAAAACTTCATTTTGCTTTCCTGATTTCTGAACCAGAGTGCCACTAATGTCTCTAGAGTCTGCTCTGCTTTATTAATTTTATGTATTAGTAAGTTCCCTCCCTTCTGCTACACCTATTTCTCCCTGTACCTCTTGTACTCTTACTTTCAGTGTTCCAGCAACTGCTAGCAAGGATCACATGATTTAACTTGTTTTCACCTCCAAACTGAGTAAGCTGTCTATCATCCTTGTTATTCATCACAGTGACACAACATTCCCACAGACTGGCTCTCAGGATGAGTAACATATGTATAAATTGACATTGGTAAAATAGCCACTATCTCCATACATTCCTTTCTGGCATAAACTGACCCGAAACCCTTGAGTGTTGTCCATTGATCTGGACCATTTAGAAGCCTTGGTGGAAAATTCAAATTTGCAGGTTCCTGAATTTCTACACAGGTGCAACAGGGATTGCTGTGAGTGCAAATATCAGGCTACTCATTCTTAAATTAAGAAAAACAAAAGTTTGCTTTAAATTTAAACCTGAAGTGAGAGGGATACGGAGGTGGCCATATTTATTTCCTCTAAAACAATGAAAATTGCCTGACTAACCCGCTGATCCGCTGCTCTGGCTCTAATACTTTTAGCCATAGACCCCGAGCAAGCAGTCTGGCTGGATTTGCCACATACTTGTTTCAGAAGTGTCATTCAGACACTACTGATGCATGAAAGAACAGGAAATAAATATGGCAGCCCCCGTATCCCTCTCACGTCACGCATATTTTAAGCTAGAAATATGTGGATTACATGCCTAGTGATCTCTTTATTTGCAAATCTCAGCCACATCACAAGTCAGGCAAGATGTGATTGCATACTAAACTGAAGGATTGCTATTCGCTCTTTGTATCCCCATTAACCTGTAGCTAAACATCTTTCAACATAAAAATATCCAAGAAGGAAAATAAATTATCTGGCAGCAGTTAGAGACTGATGCACGAAAGGCCGGTATTATTGCCATGCACAAAAAGCAATTTTACCCTTCCTAATGCCATGTTACCATAGCAACGTGCACATTACCTCGATGATGCACGTGGCGCTAGAAGAGTAACAGATGGTGCTCCGCTGCATATGCAAATAATACCAGCCTTTCCTGCATCAGGCCCTAATTGTATTATCTTCTTGGTTCAGTGTTGACTTTGTAGTCTCAGCAAATTTGTTTGCTCAAAATTATTGCAGATATTTGCAAAGGATATTTCACTTTTATTGTTTACACCAACACACTAAGAACTTTTAAGCAAACAATGGTCTGGGCAGGGACGTAGCAATAGGGGTTACAGAGGTTGTGGGGGTTCATGGTCTGTTTGTGAAAAGGAATACATTTCTCATGTAAAAGGGGGTATCAGCTACTGATTGGGATAAAGTTCAATTCTTGGTCGGAGTTTCTCTTTAAATTGCTGCTAAGGGCTAGCTCACAGTGCATCAGTTATGTTGTAGAATAATTCTGCATGTCAGCTCACTGCTCATACAAATCTATGGGGCTGTTCACATCTCTGCACTGTAATGGATTATGTTAACCTAACTCGCTGCATGCAGGCTCTGAATTAACATCTATGACCACTCTTTACTGCAGTTAACACTCATTTTAATGTGTGCGTTATGCAATGCACCACTGTGAATCCAGCCTAACTGTTGCATATGTAGACTGTGTTCCCTAAATGCTGAATTTCTACTCCTTTCTACAATAAAAACTTTTCCCAGAGGGTGAGTAGGTGGAAAGATTACAAAGAAAAAGAAAATGTGCTTTGACATAGATAAATAAACTTACAGTGGCATGCAACATTTTTGGAAACCTTGTTAATTGTCATGATTTTCCTGTATAAATCGTTGGTTGTTACGTTAAAAAATGTCTGTTAAACATATCATATAGGAGATGAAGAAGAGAGAACCGAGAGCCCGATATGGTGTAGTATGTCAAGGTAATTGGATAATTAGAAAGAGTATGAATTGTATACTCACAAACCAGGGTTACCTCCAGGCAACCACTGTGTAGGCAGGTGAGGAGATTAGCCTGTCCTCACTCAGGAATAAGAAGTCGCTCTCTGTAGGCTTGAAAAACAAGAAGGGGTATCCCCCTCCACCAAAGGTGGATACAATCAGTATTATGGTAGAGAACAGAGGCGCCAAAAGGATAAAAACAATATTTAAAAGTTTTAAAATTATTGCTTAGGAGGCAGTGGTGGACTCACCTCCCACAAGCAGACACAACAACTGTGTATTCACAAAAGGGACATTTATTGGTATACTCCAAATAAGGTTGCAACGCGTTTCGCAGGTCAAACCCGCTTCATCAGGCAATTACAGGAAGGAGCACACAACAGCAGTATGTCCAGATAGCACCTGGCGCCTCAGTGCTATCTGGACATACTGCTGTTGTGTGCTCCTTCCTGTAATTGCCTGATGAAGCGGGTTTAAATATTGTTTTTATCCTTTTGGCGCCTCTGTTCTCTACCATAATATCATATAGGAGACACACACAGTGATATTTGAGTGTGAAATTAAGTTTATTGGATTTACAGAAAGTGCACAATAATTGTTTAAATAAAATTAGGCAGGTGCATACATTTGGGCACTGTTGTCATTTTATTAATTCTAAAACCTTTAGAACTAATTATTGGAACTCAAATTGGATTGGTGAGCTCAGTGACCCCTGACCTACATACACAGTTGAATTAAATTATGAGAAAGAGTATTTAAGGGGGTCAGTTGAAAGTTTCCTTCCTCTTTTAATTTTCTCTGAAGAGTAGCAACATGGGGGTCTCAAAACAACTTCCAAATGACTTGAAGACAAAGATTGTTCACCGTCATGGTTTAGGGGAAGGATACAGAAAGCTGTCTCAGAGATTTCAGCTGACTGTTTCCACAGTTAGAAACATATTGAGGAAATGGAAGACCACACGCTCAGTTAAAGTTAGGCTCAAAGTGGCAGACCAAGAAAAATCTCAGGTAAACAGAAGCGACGAATGGTGAGAACAGTCAGAGTCAACCCACAGACCAGCACCAAAGACCTACAACATAATCTTGCTGCAGATGGAGTCACTGTGCATCGTTGAACCGTTCAACGCACTTTACACAAGGAGATGCTGTGTGCGAGAGTGATGCAGAGAAAGCCTTTTCTCAGCCCACAGCACAAACAGAGCCTCTTGAGGTATGCTAAAGCACATTTGGACAAGCCAGCTTCATTTTGGAATAAGGTGCTGTGGACTGATGAAACTAAATTTAAGTTATTTGGAAATAACAAGGGGTGTTATGCATGGAGGAAAAACAACACAGCATTCCTAGAAAAACACCTGCTACCTACAGTAAAATATGATGGTGGTTCCATCATGCTGTGGGGCTGTGTAGCCATTGCAGGTACTGGGAATCTAGTCAAAGATGAGTGATGCATGGATTCCACTCAATATCAGCAGATTTTGGAGACCAATGTCCAGGAATCAGTGACAAAGCTGAAGCTGTGCCAGGACTGGATCTTTCAATAAGACAATGACCCTAAACACTGCTCAAAATCCACTAAGGCATTCATGCAGAGGAACAAGTACAATGTTCTGGAATGGCCATCTCAGTCCCCAGACGTGAATATAATTGAAAATCTGTGGTGTGAGTTAAAGAGAGCTGTCCATGCTCAGAAGCCATTAAACCTGAATGAACTAGAGATGTTTTGTAAAGAGGATTGGTCCAAAATACCTTCAACCAGATTTCAGACTTTCATTGGAGCCTACAGGAAGTGTTTAGAAGCTGTAATTTCTGGAAAAGGAGGATCTACTAAATATTGATTTCATTTCTTGTTTGTGGTGCCCAAATTTATGCACCTGCCTAATTTTGTTTAAACAATTATTGCACACTTTCTGTAAATACAATAAACTTAATTTCACTTCTCAAATATCACTGTGTGTGTCTCCTTTATGATATATTTAAGTGGCATTTTTTATCCTAACAACCAACGATTTATACAGGAAAATCGTGACAATTAACAAGGTTGCCCAAACTTTTGCATCCCACTTCACATTGTATATTTTATTTTTTGACTGAAATTCCTTTAAAGTGAACCCGAGGTGAAAGGTATATGGAGGCTGCCATATTTATTTCATTTTAAGCAATAACAGTTGCCTAGCTGTCCTGCTGATCCTCTGCCTCTAATACTTTCAGCCATAGGCCCTGAACAAGCATGCAGCAGATCAGGTGTTTGACATTATTTCGAGAACTGACAAGATTAGCTTTATACTTGTTTATGGTGTAATTTAGACACTACTGCAGACAAATAGATCAGAAGGGCTGTCAGGCAACTAGTATTTTTTAAAAGGAAATAAATATGGCAGCCTCCATATCACTCTCACCTCGGGTTCACTTTAAAAGGCTTATTAATTTACCCTACTGCTACTAATTTCTATGTGCTCTACAAAAGAAGGTATGCAGGCAGAACAAAGTTTGTTGCTTTACTACAACCAAAATCCAATATATAGCTGACTTGTACATTTTTTTTTTTGTCTCAGCAAAAGCGGAGTTTCACATTAAATTTATCCCAGGCATTCATACTGACTATTGGTAACCTCAGCACAATAAAAAAAAAAGCCACAGAGAGGAGAAAGGATGTGGTTCTGTGGGTGGAATACATGTGAATGCCAAGTCCTGAGGCACTCTTGGTTTTTAACAAAGTTACTTTGGCAGGTTATTTTGTATTGTGGATTTCAAGCTGGTGACAAATAACGTGTATCGAGTACATATTTGTATTAATAATTAATAAGTATTGTCTTCAGCTTAAGCCAGATGTAAAGGAAAAAAAGTCACGTAAAACTAATAGACAATGGAGTGCATTCACAAAACTGTGGCAAGCAGAATAACATGTGTCAATGTCAAGTCTTACTGCATGATGAGCAAAGCAGAATGCAATATATTCTTCCATAGCTCCCCTGTATTAGACCTAATAAAAGATGGCCCAGCCAAACATCTCATCAGAGACAAATACAAAGTGTTGGCTGAACACACAGCCCTGGACCGCACTACCCAGTCCAAGTTGTGATGCTCAGCACTGATAGCTAATTGAGACGACGAAGACTGGGAAGAGGCCCTCTCAGTGCCAAAGTATGTCTCACCAAGTTTACACGTTTACATCTTGTATCATCCTGCATCAAACATATTTAACCCCCTCTAGAGGGCATAGATTCAGCAGAGCAGTGCCAGATATGTGTCCTAAATGCCAGACCCCGCACCCCCCAGTTATTTACCTATTAAGGGACTGTCTATCCATTAGTGAATTTTGGAGACAAAACGTCAAATTTCTACATGACAAAATGGGATGTCTAGTGTCTGATATGACACAATGGGCCATATGCAATTAACTTTTTCTCTTGAGTTATCTCCTAGGAGATGATTTGCATATTGTCTTTAAAATAAGTTTTAATGATTTTACAATTGAAAAGGTACCTAAATGTAGGTGAAAAAGTACTGTCAACATCATTCTGAGTATTTTCTTGGTTGCTGGTGGTTTAAAAAGCATTTTATGACAATGGCCCATATGCAATTAACTTTGTCTCCTGACTTTTCTCCAAGGAGATAATGTTTCATTTTCTGTTTAGAATAACTTTTCAGCACTTTGCAATTAAAAAGGTACCAAAAAGCAGGTGAAACATGTTCTTAGGAGAAAACTCAGGAGAAAAAGTTAGCTGAATATGGGCCAAGAGGTGTGAAAATATCACCTAGAAAAAAACTCAAGGGAATAAGTGAATTGCACATGGGCCAATGTATACTGGAGGTGTTTACTGACGAGTCCATCCAGATAGACACAAAAAAATCCTATCAGAAACTCTATTTGCAGCTAGACAAAAAATTGCATCAAAATGGCTAAGCCCTAATGTGCCGACAATGGCGGAGTGGATCAGAAGGATAGATAAGAGCCTACCCTAATTAATTTATGCCCATAGGAATGCAGAAAAGTTGCATAGTATATTGCTGGAGATATGCGGCAAATACAGTGGAGCATACAGTCCTTGGCACTGCAACCGTTACACCGCACTCATCAGCCGGTAATGCTACATGTTATTCCAATTGAAAGTGTTGCACTGCAAATGCACCAGTGTCAAAGTGCCATTAAATATAACTGTATCTTTACAGAAGTGATGCAATACAGTGTTAAACATGCCCTTTCCCAACTTTTCTAAGACGTGCTATTGACATTACAGTCATAATTAGTACATATTAAAAAAAAGAAACACACAGTAATATTTGTCATTCTCAACATTGTCTTTGCTGTATTGTCTGTACAGTTTTCAACCACGGGTACATATGCACATACTAGATGGTTCTCAGCTGAGGCAGTTATTTAGGGTGGCCTCTGCCAAGAATCAAGCATCTGTACAGCAGCTTCAACACATCGGCAAGAGATCTGGACTGCCAGATCATCTCGTCTGAGAGCAAAGGCCATTGTCATCCTCCTTTCCCCTCCCCTTCTACTGCACACCAAGCTGTTATCCCTCTGCCCTCCTCTGTAACAACAGAACCTGACAATTATTTTGGGGTTAAAGGGAATCCGACGTGAAAATAAACATATGATATCATGAATTGTATATGAGCTCTGGTTCACCATGAGCTTGCTGGTTAGTCTGTACCTCTGGGTGTTTCAAGCCCTACTCCATAGAGCCAAATGAATCCATGCCATGCACTGATGAGGATCAACCAATCCGAAACAGTCTGTATGCATGTTGGATTATTATGGCTCTGTACAAATTAACAAGCTGACACATCATTGCATTCCAGCGGATCTGAAGGTGTGTTTAGCTTCTAAGGGCAACAATGGTTAATTTGCATATATTCAGCAGTCATGCACTGGGAGACATCTCAGGCTCACTACAACCTGAATTATCACAAATTTTTTCTGTTTTAAGAAAGCAAACTTTTGTTTTACAGTACAGCTAAGAAATAGAACATTAGTGTCACAGATATGAGTCTAATATTGTTTCCAGTACAGAAAGAGTTAAGAAACTTCACTTGTTATCTAAGCAAAAGAGCTTCTCTGAGTTCTCCGACTAATTTAGTCAGAGAGCAGTGCTATTTTCTGAAGCACTTATCTCAACATGTCTCTCACTGTTTCTTGTTTGTTTAAGGTTTTTCTACCAGGAAGCTCAAATGGTAATTAGCTCTGCTCTGTTTCCGAGTTTAAAAGTGTAATTCGTCAACCGCAAATATTAGAGAATGATACAATGTTATAAAAAAAGGCTATATAACTAAAACTAATAATAAGACTCTTTTCTTTGCTACTAAAGTTCTATTAATTATCTGTACTGCACATACAATTCATTATATCATACGTTTTTTTTTTTTTGCTTTAGTGTCACTTTAAGTTTAAGACATACCCATGACACAAGGGCACTTGAGTCCATACACTACTGGTGAGAAGGTGGAGATAAGGGGCCGATGTACATGCTTGAGCCCATATGTAGTATATGGACTCAAGTGCCCTTGTGGTCTTATTTACATTGGTAAGATGGAGAGAGCTGTGAAACAACGTATTCAGGAGCATAAAAGGAGCATAATCAATGTGGCTGAAGGGAAAAAAGAATATGAGACTTCGGTCTCGCTACATTTTCTCCCCATCATGCACCACACGGCTGTCCAGCTACTCTGGTTTGTGGTGGAAGGGGTTCTGGTTCCTGCTAGAGGTGGGGGACAGAAAAAAGATGTTGCTGCAATGTGAAGCCAAGTGGATTAGAAAATGTAATTGCGTATATCCTAATGGTCTCAATGAGTGTTTGAGCTTGGAGTGCTTTCTTTGATCTTTCTCTTTTATATAATTAAATGGACTGCCTATGAGAACCTCATACAGGACTTATCGAAATTTAAGATTGGTATTGTATATAAAAAATGGAAATGTAATTATGAAGTTCTGGGAGATGCATTCCTCAATTTTCGTCTGGGGTAGACAGTAAGGGCTCATTCACACCAATGCGCTGCTGTCCGCTTCTGTGCGCTTTTTTTCAGCAACATGTATCGGTAAGGCCTCGTTCACATCTAGCTAGCACAGAAGGCCGTGCGATCCGAACGCAATGCATATGATCGCACACCATCTGCGCCGCTGCACGTTGCGCTGCTGATCCCATCCATTGACAGTGATGGGATCAGCTCTGCGCTTCCGAGCAAAATGCAGGCAGCAGTACGCATGCGCTTCCTAGCGCATCGTACTGCTGTGCAGCGCAGTAGATGTGAACGGTAGAAGGACTGTCTATGCCCTTCTGCCGTTCTTGCGTTTCAGCACATCATACGCGCTTCCAGATGCGCACGGAATTATGTGCTGAAAAGAAGTGGATAGAAGCGCTCGAAGTGTGAATGAGGTCTAAGTGTAGTTCCCCAGAAGTAAGAAATGGACAAATGTTGATGTTACTTATTGGACAAGGGGCCATATGCAATTCATTTTTTCACCTAGGTGAAACTTTCAAATTTGTCAATAAAATGCCATTGAAACCACTAGCAAGCAAACAAATACTCAAAATAATTTTGATAGTACTTTTTCACTTACTTTTTGGCACTTTTTCCATTGCAAGGTGCTAAAAAGTTAATGTAATTGAAGATAAAACATTTTCCCCTATGAGATAACTATGAGGGTATAAAAGTGTCACAAGGGAGGAGGGAGGTACACGTGAGGAAGGGTGACGCAGTGCGTACCTCTGTTTGCTCCAAATACAGTTGCATTGCTGAGCCATTGGCGTGCCGTCTCCAAGTTTGTTCTGGTTCTGAATGATACAAGATAGCAGGAGTACCAACCTACTTCATAATATATTCTTCTCGGGTATCTTATTTCCATGTAACTATGAGTAATGTAAACGGAACTCGCATGATACACTGCTCAAAATATGCAAGAATTTTAGTAGGTAAACATCATTTTTTTAAATATTGCTCTGTTTGTATTATGGCTGAGCTTTGTTATATTATTATTTTGAGTTAAAAATGTGAATGCAAGTTACACAATGGCAGGCCCGGATTTACATCACAGGAGCCTATAGGCACAGATGTTCTGGCACCCTAGATTTCGCCCTCCATGACCCTATAAACCCCCACCAAACCGCACTACAATTGTGCTGGCTGGCCCAGCTGTCACTCCACCCTTACTTCCCTTGCCCGGGATAGGTAGCTACAGGTGCCCCTTAATACTGAAAGTACCTCTGGCTACCTAATACTAAGTAGCTGATGGTGCCCTCGACGGGAGGAAGATTTTGTCAGTGGAATGCAGAGAGCTTGGTGAGAAGCCTCTCATTTACGCTCTGCCTAGGGAAAGAAGCACTATGGAAAGGGAGTGAGCCACCTTTCCATCATCAGGCGCCTGTAGCACGTGCCTACAATGCCTTATGGTAAATCCAGCCCTGCACGATGGAGTTGTATGCAGTTTCGGGCTTAACCGCACCAGGAAGCTTAAAAAACAAAAAAGACAAAGATGTTGATCTGAGAAGCAAAATTTTCTGTGTAACACATTGGCTATCATTCATAAAAGTGCTGTCGGTAAAGTAAATCCGTGCGGGGAAACACCGCTGTCGGTATTTCAGCCTTCTGGGTGGTCATTCATAAAAATGTTTCTAGTTGCGATAGGAGTTCGTAGATATCCCACTGTAGGCTGTCGGTAGGCATGCGGAAACAGGAGAAGCTGGCCGAGTCCCTCCATGCGGTGTTCTCTCTGCTGCTGCTTGGGAGGTCTGTCCCATTCACTTACATGTACTCCGCATGCCTATCGCTACATCCAGGGGAGCGGTAATCCCCGTCCGCATACCGCTTGCGTTAATTTTTATGAATTGACATTTTGTTACATTTCTGCATAGAATCACCGCACAATGCGGTAATTTATCGCTCTGCTTGGGAAAGTCAGCTTCGCATGCGGAAACAGCCTTTATGAATACACATTTTGCTATGTGCTCAGTAAAGTCGGCTGTTTTTAGCATTTCCGCATGCGGGAACGCTTTATGAATGATAGCCAATGAAGACCAAAAAAACATTTAGCACACTAAAATTTCACTTTTTGGACTTTCATGACTTGTAAAAACATAGCTACAGTATTTCGTGAGCTGCAATTGAAAAACCTGAGTTAAAATCCAGGGGCAGCCTAACAATTAGACAAAGTTGTCGGTTTTTGGTGATCACGGCCCCGATGTGATAGTACATAAAGCCACCAGAATTTGCCCCCTATACTAAGGCACATGAGTATAACTACAAATCATGAGGCCCCCAGCAAAACTTTGATGAGCCCCCCCCCCCCACACACACACATTTACATCTTCCTCCCTCTCCCCCCAAACCCCCATTGAGCTCCCTATTGCTGGGCCCATCAGCCAGAGGCACTGTCCACCATGACTTTTTCCATCCATAACAAATGTCCCCTCAATAACACCTGGATCCATATGCAGTTAAATATTCTCCCGAGTTTTCTCCAAAGGTGATAAAATGCTATAAAATGCCCTTTAAACCCCCAGCAAGCAAGAAAATACTCAAAATAAATTTAATAGTACTTTTTCACCTATTTCTTGTACTTTTTCAATTGTACAGTGCTGTCAGTCTTTCTACAACCTTTTCTATGACCTCCTTCTCAGACTCACAGCTAGCTGCAGCTCAGCAACACTGTTGTTCTCCGCTTAGTTTAACTACTCCCTTTACAAACAGGCTCACTGCGCTAATAAGCGTAATCCTGGCACACCAGTCAGACTTAATTGATGAAACACCTTGTCAATTTCACGTGGCTGAATGGGATTAACAACAGCGCAAATTAAATGATATAAAAAATACAAAATTAGCCTACTTCTTCCAAGGTATACCCTGCCAGCAGACAACAATTGTACTATTATTTTCTAACTTCAAAGTCCTATATCCCCAAACAGCTGTTCAATACAGTAAATTTCCTGCTCCTAACTCCAACTTCTCCTCCAACTCCTTACATTTCAGTCTACAACTTTTCCATATACTTTAAAGTGTAACTGTCGGGCATAAAATCAAAAATCAATTATTTATTTTTATCTGGTAAACAAGTAATAACAATAACAATAACAATAATATTTATATAGCGCTTTTCTCCCTGGGGACTCAAAGCGCTGTGACCCTGCATTATGCAGTCTCAAAGGCTAGGGAAAAGAGGTGAGTTTTTAGCCTTTTTTTAAAGCTGTCCAGAGAAGGAGCCTCTCGTACTGATTGTGGAAGTGAGTTCCATAGAGTAGGGGCTGCATAGGAAAAGGCCCGAGCACCAAATGTTAAGTGTATCCTGGGAATAACCAGCTTCATCTTGTTGGCAGAGCGGAGGGTGCGTGGAGGGGCATAAAGTTCCAATAGATCCGCTATGTATTTGGGTCCCATGTGGTGTAGAGCCTTGAATGTCAGCAGGCAGATCTTAAAATTGATTCTCCATTTTACTGGCAACCAGTGAAGAGTTTGCAGTACTGGGGTGATGTGTGAGCTGCGGGGGGCATTGGCTAGGAGTCTGGCTGCAGCATTCTGTACTAGCTGTAAGGGGCGCAGAACCTTATCTGTAGATCCGATTAACAGGGCGTTGCAGTAGTCTAGGCGGGAGGATACAAATGCGTGAACCAGGGCAGGTAGGTCTTCAGCTGGGATAAGGTGTTTGATTTTCGCTATATTTCTTAGATGGAAGAAGGAAGACTTGACGACAGCTGATACCTGCTGTCTGAGTTTTAGATTTCCATCCAGGATCACCCCAAGGTTTCGCACAGAGTCTTTATACTGTACAGTATCTCCCCCAATTGCTAGTTTGAGGTGGTGAGCGTTTTGAACTTTATCCATCATGTGTGGACCACCTACCACCAACACCTCTGTTTTGTCAGAGTTCAGCCTCAGCCAGCTGGTGTTCATCCAATTTTGTAAATCCACTAGACACGCATTTATGGATGCTGATGGGTCTTGGGTGCCAGGCTTGAAGGACAGATACAGTTGTGTGTCATCTGCATAACAATGGTATCCTAAACCATAGTTCCGGATTATTTTGCCCAGTGGGAGCATGTAGACTGCAAAGAGTAATGGTGATAGTACAGAACCCTGTGGAACTCCATAGGCAAGTGGCACTGGATTAGAGTAGTGTGTGCCCAGACATACTTGCTGTGTCCTGCCAGATAGGAAGGTCTGAAACCAGCTAAGAACAGTACCCCTTAGGCCACAGTAATTCTTCAGTCGCTGGATTAGTATTTCATGATCCACAGTATCAAATGCTGCTGACAAGTCAAGAAGAATCAGAATTGAGCAATCACCCTTGTCCCTTGCAGTAAGTAGATCATTCATTACTCGGACTAATGCTGTTTCAGTGCTGTGCCTTTTCCTGAATCCTGACTGAAAAGTATCAAAGATGTTGTTATCTGTAAGCCTGGCTTCTAGCTGGTTGGCGACTGCTTTCTCGATAACTTTTGATAGGAATGGTAAGTTCGCCACAGGTCTGTAGTTGGTTACAGAATCAGGATCTAGTGATGGTTTCTTCAGGAGGGGTTTTATGATTGCTTTCTTTAGTTCTTCTGGGAAAAGTCCACTTTGCAAGGAGCACTGAGTGATTTTGTGAAGTGCTGGCCTGAACAGCGCTGGGCACTGCATTAAGGATCCAGTTGGGCCAGGATCCAGGTCGCAGGTAGTGGGGCGGAGACTTTGAATGAGAATTCCAAAATCCTCTACACTCAGAGTGTCAAAGACTTGCCATGGTGGTACGGTAGTAGGCATATGCAACGTCCAGTGGTCAATTGATGTTGTTGGTGTAATGCTGGCACGGATGGTAGACACCTTGTTTGTGAAGAAGGCAGAGAATTAATACGGATGCTAACCAGCCAATCCAAAAGTTAAAATCACTATTACTTTTCTTGTTGATAAATGATCATTCCCCAGTTTACCTGACTCTTATTTGGTACACAAAAAGGAAGTTGCATGGCATGCTGGGTTGTCCTTTTTTGCTTCTTTATTTCCCCTCAGATTTAACTAATGCAGCCTGGCTGAAGCCTCTTTCCCTCCTGTTTTCTCCTCCCACACCTCTGTTCCTCTCTGATTGGCCAATATTTCTCATCCTGAGACAATGCGCTTTCTATAGTGGAGGGCAGGAAATGCATACACAATCGCAGAGGAGAGTAAGGGAGGAAATGACATCAGGATTGGCTTCAAAATAGCCACAGGTAAAATGTAAAAATGCTAAGAAGGATTTTCTCTTTTTTTACTGTAGAAAAATCACTGAAATCAAAAAGTAGAGCAAGTATTTATCTACTTATATATGTTTTTTTTCTGAGATAGTATGGCTGACGGCTCCTCTTTAAAGATAAGTAAGCCAACATCATAAACAGCTTTTATTTGCTCCCTAGATTATATTTCCTCTCACCTCATTCTAGATCTCTCCTGGGCCGCTATTCAGTTCCTGGGTCACTATTCATTAATTTCTCCTGAGAATTTTCACAGATGTTTTCACACCTTATCAATTAAACATCTTTTAAGCCTCCAGCAAGCAAGAAAATAGTAAAAAAATACATTTTATATTATGGCCTTACATATTTTTTAGTACTTTTTGAATTGCTAGGCACTGAAAAATAACTGCAGATATGATGATAAAATAAGATGATAAACTGTCATGTTCTGTCATAGCTCTGATACTTCCTGGTTAACTACCTCAGGCAATCCATGTTAGTTATTTGAAAATGTGTTGCAATTAAGAAGTGCAATGCCTGGCAAGCATATTTATTCCCTGCATGTAAATGTGTAGTTTGTAGAAAGTGGGACTTAAAAATATGACAACAATAAAAATCCAGCTTCTTCTAGAAATGTTGTCCAACTCCTAGGTTCCTTTTCTTTTGATTAAAGTCCCTACTTAAAGAGAACCCAAGCCAAAGCTCGGGTTTAAAATCTGACACTTGCTATTTAGAGAGGAAAGCCGTTGCTGAGCTTGACCCCCCTACACATCTGGACTGCGCAGTCCGTCTTCCTGAATCAAGTGCGCGCATTGGCTGAGCAAGCCCATCCGCGCATGGACAGTAGCGCGGAGCCCGTTCCTCCATGCTATGGGCTCAGTCGGCTATTGCGTGCACCTGATCCAGTAGGAGGAGCTGCACGACCCCGATGTGATAAGCCACAATGCATTGCCGCTAAACTTTCAGGGGTCACGCTCAGCAACGGGGGATAGCAACAGAAGCCTCAATAGGATCCTGAGGCTTCCCTCTCTTAAGGTAAGGTAAGGTAACCTTAAAGTTTGTTTATTAAAAGTTTCCTAAAGCTCTATGATAAGCTTAAATGCCTATCTCAAGCTCTGTCAAAAAAGAAAAACACAAAAGTGTTGGTAAAAATTAATTCTAATAGAAAGGCGATTACATTTTATTGCATGACTCCCACACCTAGAAGAAGGAATGTAAATAACTAGGGTGTTACAGCAGCACGCTCAGTGATTCATCTGTGATGGAAACGCCCTTGGTGATTTGCACGTACACAGCTTGCTACAAGATCACAGAAGCTTTTACAGTTCAGAGAACACTGCCACGTCTGTGCACACTATTGTACTATATTATTTCAGTACAGTGCAATGTAGTGAGAGGATCGAAGAGAATTTTGTGTTTTCCTTTAGTTATTTTAATATAGAGTGGCAATATATGTTGTTTAGAATAGTAAAAGCCAATTTATTTTTTCTTATGCTACATATAGCTTAGTGGTTCCTACTCTGTGGCATGACACATCAGCGCAGGGGATGTCACAACTTGCCACGTTAAACCCCCTGCTCCACATGAGAGATCCCAAACATATCAGAATGTGCCACTGTGCCTGCACCCACTTTTATTCACTTTAAATAAAATGTGCTTCATTCACAACATAAAAATGTGATTCTTAAAGTTTTTAACAAATTAAGACTTTTATCAAATAAACAGGATGCATAACGCATTACCTTGTGATGCACTACGAAGTGCATCAGCACAAAAGCATTGTAACGCTGGGGGGGGGTCATACTTTCTGACCAGCCAGCACAACAAGGCTGAGAGCTGAATTATGGAAGAGGCTACACTGGCTGCCCAGAGCAACTGCAGCTCTGGGCTTCTGATAAGACGCAATGACAGCGCAGTGCGATGTTGCGCTGCTCTTGCGATAGCAAACATTCAGACAGATACAAGACAGACTGGAGTGTGGTAGCCAATAGCAACCTGGCAATGGCTACCTGCAAGGACAGGACTAGGAGGACAGAGTCTGACAGGATGATTGCTTGCTAATCAAGTCACTTGCCTCAGTGACAGCAAGCATTCACAAAGACAAGAGTGAGGTAACGAATAGCAACCACAGCAATGGCTACCTCGCAAGGACAGGACAGAATAGTCAGGAAATAGCAGAATCAAAGAAGGCAAACGTAATACATAGACAAATATACAATAGATATGATTTCCTAGCGTATTACAATTTACAGCTATCAGTGAAACTACAAACGACAACTACAAATGTATATATCGGCGATGAACCGATATATAACATAAGCAAGGAAGACTGGCTAGGATCAGGAGCGATGCTGCTAACAGGGCAAGGAAATACAAATCTCTATACTAGAAGGAGTACGTACATATGTCCCTGTGGGAAATATATAATGTAGCTCCACAGGATAACTGAACTAAGACAAGGAATATATTTTACAATATCAAGGGACCCAGTAACATTCTAGACAAAGCTGAAACTATGACGGGTCGGGGTCTAGCAGGAGAGGCAGGCCTTTATGCTGGCATCAGCCAATGGATGCGAACATGCAAATCTCCACACAGCTGAATGGTAATCACTCAATCCTGTGCTGGCCTGAACACCATTTGCTAACTGAAAGACCATCATAACAAATGCATGCAGTACTATGCAAGAACATGCATGCAAGAAATCCAGGGCTATCTGCAGCAAACCATTAGTGGAATAATGACAATATTCTGAGCTGTCCAGAACTGCAGAGCAATTGCAAATGACAAAGTGACTCACTGCGAATGCACAACCGAATGCAGACTGACAAACCAGAACTGTCCATTTGCGGCTCCACCTGCAATGGACAGAACACGTCACAGGAGGAATCCTAACAAGCATTATTTAAAAGCTGTACAAATAACTTTTTGACTATCTAATCAAGTTTATAGCCAAGAGCACACAGATTATCTCATCAGTTCCCCTTACAGTTCTAGAGAAACCGAGAGCTGAAACTTCCAACTGCGGTTTAGGAAATAAAAAGAAAAAAAAAACACTTTACTCATCAAAAAATGTAAATGAACGAGTTTTCGAAATTAATTTATAATATCATTTTATAAGAAAGTGTTCTCTTTATGTTATAATTTATTAGGGATGATATTATACATGATAAATAGAGATGTCACAAACATCAAATTTTATGTTTGCGAACTGGCGAACCACCATAGACTTCAATGGGCAGGCAAATTTTAAAACCTACAAAGACTGTTTCTGGCCACAAAAGTGATGGAAAAGTTGTTTCAAGGGGTCTAACACCTGGACTGTGGAATGCCAGAGGGGGATCCATGCCAAATGTCCCACCAAAAGTTTCGAAGTTGACGCAAAGTCGGGTTTTAATCCCTAAAGGGCAGAAATCACATTATGCACAGCTCTGGGTATCAGTGGGCTGTGGAGTGTCACACACAAAGAAATGCAATAGTACTGTGCAGGAGTGGTACTGTGCATGCAACTTAATGTTACAACAGCAGTAGTGTGCACACAGCTCTGGGTGTCAAGAGGGCTTTGGAGTGTCACACACACAAAAAACACACGAGATCGATGTGCTAGCCCTCAAAAAGGTTGTTTGGGGTGCTTTCACAGCAAGTGAGGAACAAGAACACAGGCCTAGCTAATGCTTTCCCTACCTATCTGCAGCAAGTCTGACTCTCAGTAACAGTCAGCAGCCAGCAGAGAATGAATCCAATATGGCCACAGCAACTGCTTTTTGATAGGGGGTGGGGGTCCAGGAGGGAGTGCTAGCTGATTGGCTGCCATGTGTCTGCTGACTGTGAGGTAAGGGGTCAAAGTTTAGCTCAATAACAATATTTTTATAGCGCTTTTCTCCCTGGGGAGTGGGGACTCAAAGCGCTGTGACCTGCATTATGCAGTCTCAAAAGCTCGGGAAAAGAGGTGGGTTTTTATCCTATTCTTAAAGCTGTCCAGAGAAGGAGCCTCTCCCACTGACTGTGGAAGTTTTCTATAGAGTAGAGGCTGCATAGGAAAAGGCCCGAGCACCAAATGTTAAGTGTATCCTGGGAATAACCAGTTTCATCTTACTGGCAGAGCAGAGGGTGCGTGGAGGGGCATAAAGTTCCAATAGATCCGCTATGTATTTGGGTCCCATGTGGTTTACAGCCTTGAATGTCAGCAGGCAGATCTTAAAATGGATTCTCCATTTTACTGGTCACCAGTGAAGAGTTTGAAGTACTGGGGAGATGTGTGAGCGGTGGGAGGCATTGGCTAGGAGTCTGGCTGCTGCATTCTGTACTAGTTGTAAGGGGTGCAGAATCTTATCTGGGGATCCAACAAATATGGCATTGCAGTAGTCCAGACGGGAGGATACAAATGCATGAACCAGGGTAGGTAGGTCTTCAGCTGGGATAATGCGCTTGATTCTCGCTATATTTCTCAGATGGAAGAAGGAAGACTTGATGACAGCTGATACGTGCTGTCTGAGTGTTGGCTTTCCATCCAGGATCACCCCAAGGTTTGGCACAGAGTCTTTATACTGTACGGAATTGCTAGTTTGAAGTGGGGAGAGTTTTCGACTTTATCCTTCATGTGTGGCTCGTCTACCACCAACACCTCTGTTTAGTCAGAGTTCAGCCTCAACCAGCTAGTGTTCATCCAGTTTTGTAATTCCACTAGACAGGCATTGATGGATACTGATGGGTCTTGAGTGCCAGGCTTGAAGGACAGAAGGACAGAAACAGTTGTGTGTCGTGGGCATCCTAGGCCATAGTTCTGGACTATTTTGCCCACTGGGAGCATATAGACTGCAAAGAGTAATGGACATAGCACAGAACCCTGTGGAACTCCATAGGCAAGTGGCACTGGGTTAGAGTTGTGTGTGCCCGGATATACTTGCTGTGTCCTGCCAGATAGGAAGAGCTGAAACCAGCTAAGAACAGTACCCCCTAGGCCACAGTAATTCTTCTGTCTCTGGATTAGTATTTCGTGATCCACAGTATCAAAAGCTGCAGACAAGTCAAGAAGAATCAGAATTGAGCACTCACCCTTGTCTCTTGCTGTAAGTAGATCATTCATTACTTGGACTAGTGCCATTTCAGTATTGTGCCTTTTCCTGAATCCTGACTGAAAGGTATCAAAAATGTTATTATCTGTAAGCCTGGATTCTAGCTGGTTGGCAATTACTTTCTCGATAACTTTCGCCACCAGTCTGTAGTTGGTCACAGAGTCAGGATCTAGTGATGGTTTCTTCAATAGGGGTTTTTTGATTGCTTTCCTTAGTTCTTCCGGGAACAGTCCACTTTGCAAAGAGCACTGAGTTATTTTGTGAAGTGCTGGTCTGATCAGCTCTGAGCACTGCATTAAGGATGCAGTTGGGCCTGGATCTAGGATGCAGGTATTGGGGCAGAGACTCTGGATGAGAACACCAAAATCTTCTTCACTCAGAGTGTTAAAGACTTGCCATGGTTGTATGGTAGTAAGCATATGCAAAGTCCAGTGGTTCATTGATGTTGTTGGTGTAATGCTGGCATGGATAGCGGACATCTTGTTAGTGAAGAAGGCAGAGAATTCTTCACACCTTTCCCTGGAGAATGTGGTTGGGGGTTTTAGGCAAGAAGGATTGCAGAGTGATTCCACTGTGTGAAATAGTTGAGCAGCTCTGTTGTTGGCTGTAGATACTTTGTGTGAGATGAAGTCAGATTTTTTTTCTTGGTTATTGCTTTTTGGTAATATTTGTGGTGATGGGCTAGACTAGATTTGTGCTCTTCAGACCCTGATTTATGCCACTGTCTTTCTAGTCTGCGCCCTTTCTTTTTTAGATCCATGATGGTTTTATCAAACCAATTAGCTTTCTGGTTTTTTGGTTGCTGATTTGATGCGCCATGGGGCGATATTGTCAAATGTTCCATATATCATGTTGTTGTACTGGTTTATTAGAGTGTTGGAGTCTATTGGGCTATGGAGCAGATTTGTACAATCCAGGTTGGCAGCTATCCTCTCCGGTGTTAATTTATTCAGGGGACGGTATTTAATTGTTTCCTTAGGGTGCTGCTTGATAGGGTTATGTTCAATGATGGTCAATGATGATGTATAGGGGGCGGGTCAAACACGCCAAATGTTCAATGTTTGCTGCAAATGCGAATAGCGGAAGTTCACAGAATACTGTTCGCCAGCGAACAGTTTGGGCCATCTTTAATGATAAGTCAACCCTTATAAGCAAATTTACATTGCACATATTCCAAAAGAAAAAAATCACCTTTTTTCCTATACAGAATAGTGCCCCATAACTGTCATCAATATAGATTGAAAGGGTATATATAAAACAAGATAAACGTGTATGTACAGTACTTATCCTACATAGAACTATGCTGTGTTCCTTTTCTCTTTGTTTCTCTTTGCAAGGGTTAATGGATAATAATTTTCTGCAGTGGCTCTGTAGTTTGACTGTAACATAACTCTCAATGATAACTAATTGCAAGAATATCTTTTGCAGAAGTACTTCCGAGTTGAAGAAACTAATGAAAAAAAACACAAAACTAAACAGTACAAAATTTGACGGCATGCAAGCTGTATAACATAAAAAAAAATTCTAATTCACCTATGACAATACAAACTTTAAATTTAGATTTTTAGCCTTTAAATACAAGATATGACTTTGAGATTCCAGGAATGTCCAGGAATTCCAGGAATGTCCTATTTAGATTTAGGACTAAAAATACAATTGTTTATCTCATCAGTTCATTTTCACTTTAGGTTTGCTTTAAAAATCTTCAACCAAAAAGAGCTGTCACATCCAAGATGAATCTTTACTAGTTCCATATAAAACACATAGCCAACATTTCGGAGCCACGTAGGCCCCCTTTGTCAAGGCACAATTTGTTCAAGGGCAAAAATCTGTCTGCCGCTCAAGCAAATTGTGCCTTGACAAAGGGGTCCTACGTGGCTCTAAAACGTTGGCTATATGTTTTATATGGAACTAATACAGATCCACAACAAGTAAGTTTTGAGGCAGAAACAAGCACTAGGGAAAGTAACTCAACAATAAACATAATCCATCACTATAAAATAGAAAGCTGGACTCAAGTCATTCAAACAACAGCCCCTGAGGAGTTGCCATAGCGACGAAACGCGTAGGGCGGAGCTACGGAGCGGCGCAACGTCTGACGTCACCGGATGCGGTGACTGGTCTGACGCGCCTATTTTGTACTGAACAGCGGGAACCGCAGGTTTACGAGGTGGGGAGACGCCGGGTTGGCCGAGGATCTAGCGCTACCAGCTGTCGCTGTCCCCCACTCCTGCGTAGCCGCCAGATTATCTCTGTACAGGCTGTGCCTGTTGTTTTTAAACTTTTTTATCAATAAAATTGGGACGATTCCCTCTAGCACTTTTACGCTATGTGAGGCTTCTCTTTTTGCATGGAGGTGGTAACAACTTAACTGGCCAAGCGGTGGTTGCCAGAGAGGCTGAGGGGTGGCCTATACCCCTGAGGTGATATCGGGCCCATTCAGGCCATAAAGTCTGGTGAGTCTTTCTACGCTGGGGGGGGGGATATGTCCCTTTGATGTTCTACTGATGTCAGCATTCATCGAATACATTCAAAGAATACAGCAGAGACTTTATTTCTGAGCGCTTATCCACTTTTATCTGCATTTAAAAAAGCTATTTCACAAATAGTTAGGCAGTGCTCCACCGTGTCTGGACTGGTGTTTATAAGGCGTTTAAGACTGTTAAATAGTTTTTTCAATTTCCATTTCCTGTGAGCGCTTATGTACATCTTGTTTTCTTTATTCAAACAATGATCATGTAAGTCGCTCCACCCACTCTTTATATTCTGACACACTGGCTGTAACGATTGCTTGTTACACTCACCTCTCCTCTCTCCAGGGCTGGCTCCTGTAAGGACAGCAGAGGTTAACGATGTGATAGCACTACAGTCTACTCTGCTTGTACCCCTCCTATCCCGTCAGGTACCCTCTGTTCTTCCCGTCACTGCTGTAGTAGTCCTGGGGGTCGTGACCTGGTAAGCACCAGGCAGCAAAGTAGTCTGCCACCCACTAGTGGTGACAGCCCATCATCCCTTGCAGGGTGCACTGGTGAAGACCCGTGCTTGCTTAGCCCCCACACCCTTACATTGGCGTTCTAAACTGGAACTAACACTACTGTGAAGGTAAAAGTGTTAGAAGATGGAAAGCCGCATGGAGCACATTGGAAGGAAGCAGCGGTGTAGATGAGTTAAACAGAACCTGAGACAAGAAGTGCCTCAGGTTCCATACTTGCGGGGCGTTCTTAAACCCCTTTGATGTTGCTCAGTCCCTCGCTATCTCCTCGGGTGACTACTGTCACCCGTAATATTGCCCTGAAACATCACGTCACTATGTGTAGCAGCTGAAGTTTGGCTATACCAGGAATAAGCGAGATCCAAATTGTCTCAGAGTATGTGTGTGTGTGTGTGTGGGGGGGGGGGGGGGGTGTTCGTTTCTGGCTTTGTAAGCAGGGCTTAAAGTCTACCTGAGTTGAGAAGCATCTCGGAATCCATACTTCCTTAAGCCCCTTGCGGCCGCTCGTTCCTTGCCGTCTCCCTGAGTGGCTACTGTCACCCGCCAGGCACGCTCCCCTGCCGTGCTCCCATCCCTGAGAGTGTTCTGTGCCTGCACAGTAGTACTGTGCAAGTGCAGAATGCTCCCAGCGGCGGGTGCGCAATGGGGGAGCACGCTCGGCCGCGACTCGGCCAGGCCACGACTCAGCCAGTAATAACCGGGACAAATGGGCAAATAAAGTATGTGGGTTTTAAAGAGAATCTGTACTCTAAAATGTTTACAGCAAAAAGCATACCATTCTATTCATTATGTTCTTCTGGGCCCCTCTGTGCTGTTTCTGCCATTCTATGCTGCAATCATAGGCTTGTAATTAACAGTTTTAGGCAGTGTTTACAAACAAACTAACCAGCTTGTGATAGGCTCACATAAGCAGAGTGTGTGAGTCATACAGAGCCTGCAGGGGACCTGCAGAGGGTGTGTATCGCTTCTATCCAATCACAAGCAGCCCTGCACATTCCACACATTCAAGCCTTATGCTGGATACACACCATGCGTTTCCGTGTTTGATACGTCCATCGATACACATCGATTCGATTATTTCCGACATGTCCGATTCAAGCTTTGATGGATCGTTAGGTCGATTTGCCATACTTTACATGGCAATCGATCTAAAAATCATCGAAATGCGTTCGGAAATGCTCGGAAATAATCGAATCGACGCGTATCGATGGACGCATTCGACGCGGAAACGCATGGTGTGTATCCAGCATTATCCCGACAGAGCCGACAGAAGGAAACAGATTAGATCATATAACAGAGATAACAAAGCCACTGTGCAATTAGGAAAGGCTGCAGTAAGCCAGAGCACATTAGAACAGGCAAAGGAACTTATAGGATAGAAGAACTAAGGCTGAAAATTTTGTTACAGAGTCTCTTTAATTATGGTAGCATGTATTATTTTAAAGCTATAATGGCAGAAAACTGAGAAATAATGATTTTTAAAAAAAAATTTCTTAATATTCCCGTTAAAATGCATTTAGAAAAAAAATATTCTTAGCAAAATGTACTACCCAAAGAAAGCCTGCTTACGTGAACTACAGCAATGGATGAATGACAACTGGCTGAAACTAAATTCAGACAAAACTGAAGTCCTTCTGATTGGAGGGCAGAGCATGATAACAAAACAACTTAACTTGCAGTCTTCACCACTGGGAATAGGAGGCACAGATCTACGCAGCTCTGATCATGTGCGTAGCCTGGGAGTTCTAATTGATGGGGATTTAAACTTCAGAACTCAAATCTCTGCTGTGGTGAAATCATCCTATTTTCACCTGAAGAACATTGCAAAAATCAAGCACCTCATATCCCCAGAAGATCTGCCAACCTTAGTCCACGCCTTCATCACATTTTTAATGTCAGCAGTATTCGCAGCAGCTGTCAAAGCACAGACTTTGTACTTTCTCTCCATCAGCACGAAACAGTATTCAGTGGTTGCAGATGATGATGATTACCAGTGATGTATATGTAGTAGAGTCCTGATTATTTGACAATCAACTAGCCAGAAGTCTCAACCAACCAGCACAAACTGCTGGCAGTACTCATAATTGTTTGTGAAGGCCAACTCCTTAGGCTGTTTGAGGGATCTGCTGTGCTTAAAGTGTACCAGAGACAACTACACTTAAAAGTTTTCTGGTTTCCTTTAAAGACCGGGATCCATGGCTCCCCTAAGTGTGATATATTTCCAGTAACTGTATTTTAACATTTAATACGGAGTTCATAGTATGTATGTAGAGTGGGGTATAGTACTGGATTAGATAGGCCTGTTTTTAACACTGAGTCTCAATCAAAAAGCACACTTATCCAGCATCAACCAATCCCCATTGGTGCCAGACAGCCGAGACTCTGTTTACTGTCTTACCATCTTGTTCTGTGGCACAGTACAAACAAGAGAAACAAAAAAATACATAGTAGCAAACAATCTAAGTAAGACAGTAGCTAATAAAGTCCATGGACCTGATTTAATCCCAGGTCATAAAGACTTCCTTCATGTGAGTCTCCTATCACCTTGCATTGGATACAGGTCACCAGCTTATTCATTTAGAAGCTTTAAGGTGCACATACATCTTGCGATATATGGGTATTTCGACCAAGTGACAGATCCCTCTCTATTATCAGAGAGATCTATTGACTGCCCATACACTGCCTGATCAATTTCAGGAATTGGCCTTGTGATGCCACCTCTGCCATTGTCCCTCCAAATGTTAACGTGCCCTCTGGTGACCATACATTCAAATCTCACCTGTTCCAGTTGCTGCGACTTTCCAGCTGCTCCCGGTCTCGCCTTTTGCTTCCCCATGAGCGCCCCACATGGTTGCTGTGTATAGCAGGTGGCTCATGTGTGACATCACACGCACGCATCTAGGGTCGGAGAAGCAGCGAACAAGACTGAGAGCAGCTGGACAGTTGTGTCAGGTGAAGCAGGTTAGATTTAAATGCACAGGCGTGGGGAGGGGGGCAGGATGAGGGGTGATGTCATTTGAAGCAACATCGGCCGGGGGTTCAGTTGTATTCATCAGGGAATGGATCCCCCGATCGACCACGTTGACCCCTCAGATTGACAACGCTGCATGCCAAAAATATTCTTAGAGGTTGTTCATTAACTTTAAATCAACTCTGAAACAAACCTAGGTAATAAAGTCAGAGCATTTGGAGACACCAGGAAATCCAAACACAAGCTGTACCTTCAAGGAAAATCTCCATTTGGTAAGTGCCATCCCTTGCTATGGGCTATCTAAATTATAACAAATCTGTATCTCCTCTTCCATAGAATGATTAGTTGTTAGTAGCAACACACTTGTTTGTTTTTGTAGTGTGTTGCAAGGAAGATATATCATCTGTCAACATGTTTAACCACTTGAGGACCGCAGTGGTAAACCCCCCTAAAGACCAGGCCATTTTTCTGTAAATTGGCCACTGCAGCTTTAAGGGCTCGCTACAGGGCCGCACAACTCAGCACACACAAGTGATGCCCTCCCACCCCCCTTTTCTCCCCACCAACAGAGCTTTCTGTTGGTGGGGTCTGATCGCTCCCCCAATGTTTGTTTGTTTTTTTGTTAATATTTGTTTGATTATTGTGTTAATAAATTTTTTTTTTTTAGTTTTTTTGTCCCCAGCCCTCCCTCCCCCTGCCAGCCAATCAGCGTGATCGGCTGCCATAAGCTTCAGCCTATGACAGCCGATCCCTTCCCTGCCTCCGGAGGGGACAGTCGGCCCGTGTCTCACTGCTGTCCCCAGTAGAGCGCTGCCTTAGATCGCACCACTGTACAGCAATAAAAGATGGCGGTTTCGCCGTCTAACAGTCTCCCAGCGGCATCGGCGTGCGTGATTGTCCGCAAACCACACCCCAAGGACCTTACGCTGATCTGCCTTAGGCGGTCCTGAGGCTGCCCCTGCGGCCACGCCCATTGGCGTGACGCGGTCAGGAAGAGGTTAAATGGCAATTTGTCTGAAGATAACTGAGTACAACGAGCAGCAGTGTCTGAAGATAGGACTGAAAGGCACAACATAAGCAAATTCCAATACAGTAATATAATGATAACAAAAATAATATATCCTGTCCTTTCACAGTGGGTTGTTGAAGGATCAGGGAAGCCTCTAAACCATCAAGAGGCTTCCGACTGTTGAGGTATATATATAATATATAATAACATTTTTTCACTTCAGGTACCCTTTAAAGTAAGCTGGAACTGAGCGGGAAATGGAGACTACCATCTTTATTCGACCAATTAAAAAAGTAACGGCATATGAAGTGGTTAAAGTATTATTTACTTACAGCTTTGTGTCATAAAAGTAAATATCTCTGACACACCAAAGCAAACAGAGCGCTGCTATCCAGGCGTAAGTACCTGAAACAGAAAGTACACAGCTATTTCAACTGTCACAGTGTCTGAGAAATCTTACCAGTAACCACACTATCAGACCCCCATGAGTAAATGGAATAGTATCCACGTTTTATATTGATGCAGATTTACTGAATTGTTTTAAAAAACAATATCCAGATGCCCAGTTGTCTATGACGACCTGCTGCAGCAGAAAACCATCTTTAACTTGAAACTAGCTGTTAAATGTGTCAGACCTTCGGACACATTGATGCACACATATAAATTGCCAATCCTAAATTCTATGTACAGTAGTTACATTTCACTAGGACAGCCATAAGCTACCAAATAGGTACTTCAGCATGCAGAAAGTGTCCAGTACGATCAAACTTCTCTGAGTAATCTAAGAAGACATTTCCTACAAAAATTATGATCTTTATTAAAGGCCAGAACATACACTCAATTAACCACTTGATGACCCACCCTTTACCCCCCCTTAAGGACCAGCGTGGTTATTAGTGATCTGTGCTGGGTGGGCTCTACAGCCCCCAGCACAGATCAGGGTGCAGGCAAAGAGATCAGATTGCCCCCCTTTTTTCCCCCCTATGGGGATGATGTGCAGGGGGGGTCTGATCTCTTCTGCCTGCGTGTGGCTGGCGGGGGGGGGGCACCTCAAAGCCCCCCTCCGCGGCGAAATTCCCCCCTCCCTCTCCTACTTGTCCCCTCCCCGTTGATCCGGGCTGCACAGGACGCTATCCGTCCTGTGCAGCCAGTGACAGGACGTCCCCTGTCACATGGCGGCAATCCCCGGCCGCTGATTGGCCGGGGATCGCCGATCTGCCTTACGGCGCTGCTGCGCAGCAGCGCCGTACAATGTAAACAAAGCGGATTATTTCCGCTTGTGTTTACATTTAGCCTGCGAGCCGCCACCGGCGGCCCGCAGGCTATTCACGGAGCCCCCCGCCGTGATTTGACAGGAAGCAGCCGCTCGCGCGAGCGGCTGCTTCCTGATTAATCAGCCTGCAGCTGGCGATGCAGTACTGCGTCGCTGGTCCTGCAGCTGGCACTTTGCCGACGCACGGTATAAGCGTGCGGTCGGCAAGTGGTTAATGTTACCCAGCGGCGATCGGAAACCCAATCCCTATGGCGACACTGCAGGGCTGACATTGTACTGACGCGGCACTAGCCTGCAGGCAAGCAAGCATGTTCTGTTGCAATGTGAGTGGGGGGGGGGGGGCGGAGAGCCAACAGAGCAGAGCAGGTGTGACTTCACCACTGTGGGCACGATAAGTGGGGAGAATAAAGCTCTGAGCTGTCCCTCGGCCAATGTGAACCACGAGGCGGATTGCTGGCCTGGTGGCTGTTGAGTCTGGGGCTGCTGTACATACATTGGATTCATGCCAGAGGTGGTCATTATCGGCCAATTCAGACGCGTTTTATCTAGCCTGTGTTGGGGCCTAAATAGTGTAAAAGTGGAAGGACACAAAACTGAAAAATCTGTATACACAACAGAAAAATGCCTTTATTCGACAGGTAATTTAATGGAATGGTTTTAGTCTAAGGAAATGGAAGATTTTGCAATCTTTTATAACCAAAAAAGCACTTAAGCAGCTACAAAAAGCAAGGAAATAGTCATTAAACAAGCAGGGAGCCAGGAAATAGTCATTAAACCAGCAGATAAAGATGGAGGAATTGTTGTCTTAGACAATTGCATTATGCCTGGTACATGCCATGCAATTTCCTGTCAGATCGATGGGTCAAATCAATACTTTCCAATAGGTCTGATCTGATTTCAGGTAGTTTTTCTGATCCATTTTGTACTGAAGTGATTGGACAGTTAATCAGAAAAACAATCAGACATGTCGGAAACAATCGATTTGACCCATCTATCGCATAGGATCCTAAGCACCACTAAGCAATTAAAAAGAATCACACTTGCTAATGGTAAAGCCACATGCTTCAGTAGGCGTGCTCAGTAAATCCAGGATGACGCCTCCCACCACAATCAATCAAAAGCTGGCACTTCTTTATATGCTCTCTTTATTTCAAGACAAGAAAACAAGAAGCCAATGTTTCGAGGCAAAAATTGCTCAATGGCAAAGTCTGTCTGCCACCCTGTAATGTATTAGACAGGAAAGTCTAGGGTAGAATCACCCCTATGCACTCACAGCCGTGGTGTACATCGCACAAGCCACCTCTCTCCTACTGTCCAAACTTAACTTACATATTGTTTCCAGAGAAACTTTGCCAAGAGATGCCAATGAGGCAGACATGCCTGCCTCTGGTGGAGTGGGCTGAGATTTCTTGTGGAGGAACAAGGTTGTTAGCCTTGTCAAAAAGACAGAGTTGTTGTTGGAAGGAATGGGTGATTTTTGCTGCTCTCAGGAAAGACGAATTGTTTCTATTTCTATTACCTATTATTCTATTACCTAATATTTCTATTACTTATTGTAAGTCTGTACAATCTTGCCTCTCTAAGCTACTGAGAAGCCTGTTGCCTCTGCTGAAGGAATCTTTGATTTTTGAATTTCTTATCCTGTGAAAGAAGCAGCGATTATCATCCTGTAACTCTCAATATGCAGAGTCAGTTTTAGAACCAAAGAGCGACTTCCCGTCATACTGGATTTGTGTCCAGGTTATTTTAGAGGATGGGTCTGCAGCCCATGGCTTCAGCCATATCGCCCTTTTAGCCATGATCGAGAACAACATAGCCCTGCTTGAACCTTTGATGACATCAAGCGCCGCTTCTCCTATAAATTCTGCTGCTAATCTCATCTCGTCAAGAGACAGAATAATTGATTCCTTGTCTACGTCCCTTGTGATCGCACTTTCCACCTTGCCAATCCATACCTTCAATGAAAACCTGTACTGAAAATTCAAATTCAAAATAAACATACACAAGTCATACTTACCTCCATTGTAGTCTACTCCTTAATCTCTTTCTCCTGTCGTGTGCCCTGTTTGTCCACTGTGATCAAGGGAATTCTCAGTCCTCCATTTTGAAAAAGGCCATTACCCCATAACAACTTTCTGGTCAGCACACTGTTACACTGTAACATTGCCCACTTGAGCCATAGGGAAGCATGGATATTACCTGGCACATCAGTTTTCATCTCAGCTATGACTGACAGCAACTGATATATAATTGACAGCAACTGATATATTTCAGTTCTGACAAAATGTAGTCAGAACTGGAAGGGATCATTGTCAGAAGAAAATGGTGAGTTTCTCAGAGGAACGGATGGCAAGGTAACTATGTAATGTTCATTTGAAGTTACCTCATGAGTTTATTTTAAGTATTTTTACTCAGTTCAGGTTCCCTTTAAGACCTTCGCCACTGAAGTCAGTGCAACTGCAGGTCTGGCTGCATCGACGGAAGACATATATATTCTCTTTAAATCTTGAGCCAACCGTCTATTATTATTATTTTTTTTATTTACATAGTACAAACAAATAAGGAGTAACAAATATACATGAGAAGTAAAAGACACTGTACAGTCATGGCATTGAATAGAATAAATACAGTGGCTTGCAAAAGTATTCGGCCCCCTTGAAGTTTTCCACATTTTGTCACATTACTGCCACAAACATGAATCAGTTTTATTGGAATTCCACGTGAAAGACCAATACAAAGCCGTGTACACGTTTGAAGCGAAATGAAAATCATACATGATTCCAAACATTTAAAAAAAATATATAACTGCAAAGTGGGGTGTGCATAATTATTCAGCCCCCTTTGGTCTGAGTGCAGTCAGTTGCCCATAGACATTGCCTGATGAGTGCTAATGACTAAATAGAGTGCACCTGTGTGTAATCTAATGTCATTACAAATACAGCTGCTTTATGGCGGCCTCAGAGGTTGTCTAAGAGAATATTGGGAGCAACAACACCATGAAGTCCAAAGAACACACCAGACAGGTCAGGGAGTTATTGAGAAATTTTAAGCAGGCTTAGGCTACAAAAAGATTTCCAAAGCCTTGAACATCCCACGGAGCCCTGTTCAAGCGATCATTCAGAAATGGAAGGAGTATGGCACAACTGTAAACTGTGAGAAAACGCGGAGAAGCCGCTGCGTGTACTGGCGGCAGGGCGGCTGATTCCACGTCCAGCGCGGCGGTTTCCGCACGGCGACGCATGTCTGGGTCGGCTGGGATCTCTAGTGCACCTGGATGGAGAGCTATGCACGCGCGAGCCAGAAGTCAGGACCTTTATGCCAGCAGGAGATGTGTCAGCTGATCAGGATGGTCAGCTGATTCCTGCTGGACTCCTGATTGGCTGAGTGGCTCGGGCGGGGTGGCAGAGTCCTGCAACTATATATACAGCTTGTTTGTCAGTTGCTGGTTGTCTGCTGTGGCGAATACCTATGTGTTAGCACTCAGACCTTAGTCAGATCCTTCAGTGTGGTGGAACCAGGAGGACCTGGGAATCCACACTTAGCCAGTTCACTGTATTATTATCTGTGTTATTCTCTAGCATAGTTCCAGGGTGTAGAGACCACAGACCTCACACCCCAGACTAGGAATATTGTATATCATCTGTGTTATTCCTCAGACCAGTTCCAGGGTGTAGAGACCACGGACCTCACACCCCAGACTAGGAATATTGTATATCATCTGTGTTATTCCTTAGACCAGTTTCAGGGTGTAGAGACCACGGACCTCACACCCCAGACTAGGGAACTTGTGTTATCATTCTGTTATACATCAGACTAGTTCCAGGGTGTAAAGACCATGGACCTCACACCCAGATTAGGGAACTTGCTATACATCAGACTAGTTCCAGGGTGTAGAGACCACGGACCTCACACCCAGACTAGGCATTGTTTGATATCTGTTATGACTTATTGCTTTCCTGACTATTCCTCTGATCACTGATTCGGTACCTTGCATATCTGATAATCCGTTGCCAAACCCTGCTTGCCTTGGATACCGAATCAGCTTTCTGTCTTTGTACTTTGTCTGTCCGTGTGTTGCCGACCTGGCTTGCCCGACCTCGAGAGCTATCTCTCCCCTTAAGAGATAGTCTCCGGATCAGATAGTGATATCCACCTTCTGGTGTCACTCACCCTCTGGTCCTTCCTACCTCCAGCCTGACTTCACCCCTTGGAGAGTCTCAGGCTGCCGGAAGGTTCCTGTACTCTCTAAAGCAGTATTGCCTATACTGCCTAATATCACCTGCTCATCAGGTGTGTTTCTCAAAGTATTACTGTTACACCAAACACTCTTATATACATAGGTGTCCAGAGGTTAGTAATATATCTGTATTATCGGTGATTCTGCAGATCATCAATAATCGGGTATATATCTGTATTCTTGGTGATACTGCAGATCACCAATAATCAGATTCTCTCTGCGTGCTGACACCGATCGTTACATAAACCTACCAAGACAAGGCCATCCACCTAAACTCACAGGCCGAACAAGGAGAGCACTGATCAGAAATGCAGTCAAGAGGCCCGTGGTGACATTGGATGAGCTGAAGAGATCTACAGCTCAGGTGGGGGAATCTGTCCATAGGACAACTATTAGGGCCATATGCAATTCACTTTTTCACCTGTGTTTTCTCCTAGGTGATATTTTTAAACTTGTCAATAAAATGCCTTTTAAGCCCCCAGAAGGCAAGAAAATTATTAAAATAATTTTGATAGTACTTTTTCACCAACTTTTTGGTACTTTTTTAGTTGAAAAGTACTGGAAAGTTATTTAAAATCAAAGATGAAAAATTATCTCCTAGGTGAAGACTCAGGTGAAAAAGAGAATTGCATATGGCCATTAGTCGGTTTCTGCACAAAGTTGGCCTTTATGGAAGAGTGACAAGAAGAAAGCCATTGTTAACAGAAAAGCATAAGAAGTCCTGTTTGAGAATCTGTGGCAAGATCTGAAAACTGCTGTTCACAAACGCTGTCCATCTAATCTCACTGAACTGGAGCTGTTTTGCAAAAAAGAATGGGCAAGGATTTCAGTCTCTAGATTTGCAAAGCTGGTAGAGACATGCCCTAAAAGACTGGCAGCTGTAATTGCAGCAAAAGGTGGTTCTACAAAGTACTGACTCAGGGGGCTGAATAATTACGCACACCCCACTTTGCTGTTATTTTTTTTTTTAAATGTTTGGAATCATATATGATTTTCGGTCCTCTTCTCACGTGTACACCACTTTGTATTGGTCTTTCATGTCGAATTCCAATAAAATTGATTCATGTTTGTGGCAGTAATATGACAAAATGTGGAAAACTTCAAGGGGGGCGAATACTTTTGCAAACCACTGTACATAGTTGATGTGTAGTTGGTACGTGTGCATATGTTAAAATTACGGCGGTATGAGAAACACTAGGAGGAGGTCCCTGCCCTTGCGAGCTTACAATCTAGAGGTTAGTGGGGGAAGAAATAACAGGGAAGGAAACACAGTGGTTAGTTTGTGAGCCAGTGTGCCTTCAGAGCTGCCTATAGCAAATTATAGGCTTGTCTGAACAGGTGTGTTTTCAGAGTACTTTTGAAGGTTTCCAGACTCGTGGCATGGCGAACCGGCTGAGGGAGAGCGTTCCAAAGGAAAGGGACAGCCCGTGAGAAGTCTTGAATGCGAGAGTGAGAGGAGGTGACTAGGCTGGAGGATAAAAGGGTCTCCTGTGAGGAACGGAGGGTCCGGCCGGGGAGGTATCTTAGAGATCTAGTAAATCTCTAAAAGACAATGAATCTTCTGAAGGAAGAGTTATATCTCTGGCCAGCCTCAACACCGACACATCCACTACTGGGTAAAAATCCAATAGTGCACCATCCTGCTCAGATAGGGATACATCTTCCTCAGATGATTCTTAGTTGATGGCTTTTTCAAAGTTGTTTTCCAATCATCTTCAATATATACCAGTATTTAACTATATCCATGAGAGGAAATGATACTTGATTTTTATTCAAATATTTGTAGTATCTCTTTTTCTTTGGCTTTTGTAAAACACTAGGCTCCTCCCAATTAATTGCTTTTTACTTGTATAACCAATGGTGGTATATGTGAGAACTACAAAAGTAGCTCACAATCATCTGATGCTTCTGATTCCTTTGAATCACTTGAATTAACAAGTCTTGAGAAAGGATTTGAACCACTCCCTTGGTCCGGCTGAGTATTTAACTTTATAAGTGAGCATACATCTTGACTCTCCAGTGACTTCTAAATAACACATTTTTCTCTATGTAACATGAAACTTCTGCAATAAAATTCTGTTAAAAAAATTAACAAGTTTTGCAAATTTTTTTGTTCGGGAGACGCTTCTGACATTGTTTGTTGTCGAGGAGCAGCTTGGCAAGAGGAGTACGACATTTGAAGCCCGTGTCCAGGAACCGTCTGTGTGTGGTGGCTCTTGATGCACTCCTGCCTCAGTCCACTCCTTGTGAAAATCCACAACACTTTTGAATGACCTTTTCCTGACAATCCTCTCAACGCGGTGGTCATCCCTGCTGCTTTTTTCTTCCACACTTTTCCCTTTCACATACATTTCTATTAATGTGCTTTGATACAGCACTTTGGGAACATCAAACTTCTTTTGCAAATTACCTTTTGAGGCTTCCCCTACTTCCTCTTGAGGCTTCCCCTACTTATGCCGACGTCAGATCTGCCCTGAGTATCCTCAGCGATACTGTCACGCAGTGGGAGACAGCCCACTCAGACTCTCTGTTCAGCTTGGGCGATTTTAACAAAGCCAACCTCCGCCAAGAGCTCCCACGCTTCCACCAACACATCACCTGTCCCACTAGGAACGCCAACACTCTAGATCACTTCTACACGGTCATGAGGGACGCATACAAGGCTGTCCCATGGGCAGCACTAGGCTCATCCGATCACTGCCTCATCCACCTAATACCCACCTACAGGTGGCGCCTGGAAACTACAAAACCGGTCCTAAAATCCAGCAAAGTATGGTCAGATGATGCTAAACTACAACTCCAAGCCTGCTTTGACTGTATGGACTAGAAGGCCCTTGAAGTGCCTGATTTAGACGAGTGGGCGGACAACATATCCTCGTACATCAGCTTCTGCGAGGACCACTGTATACCAACGAAGACTCGCAAGCACTTCTCGAATGGCAAACCGTGGTTTTCTAACAAATTACAGCACCTGAGGAGGAGCAAAGAAATGGCGTACAAGTCTGGCAACCAGGAAGACTATAGGAGGGCAAAAAACATCCTAAACAGGGAACTGAGAGCCGCAAAAAAGAGCTATGCAGCAAAACTACAACAGGACCTCTCCTCGGAGACTCATGAGCCATCTGGAAGGGGCTTAAAGCCGCTACGAACTATAAGCCCCCCCCCCCCAGCACACAACTCCCAGCACCGAGCTTGCTGAGAGCCTCAGTGAATTCTATTGCAGATTTGAGAACCAGACGGCACCTGCTGGGCCTCCTACTACCTCCTCCGAATTAGACGTCCTGCTCCCAAGCCTACCTCCCCTGGCTGTGAATGAGGACAAAATCCTCAAGCACCTGTCAAAAATGAATGCGAGGAAAGCCTCAGGCCCAGATGGAGTGTCACCAGCCTGTGTGAAAACTTGTGCATGGCAGCTAGCTCCTATTCTCTCCTCCATCTTCAACAAATCCATCCAGGAAGGCAAAGTTCCAGCGGGCTTCAAGAGGTCCACCATCATCTTTGTCCCCAAAAAGCAGGGTGTCTCTGACCTCAACAACTTCAGGCTGGTGGCTCTCACATCCGTCATCATGAAAACCTTTTAAAGCATGGTTCTGCCCCTCCTAAAACGTTCCACTTAGGCCCAGCTGGACCTGTTCCAGTTTGCATACAGACATTGGCGGCACCAGGGGGGTGCTTGGGGGTGCTCAAACACCCCCTAAATTTGTCCAAGCACCCCCTGGCGTGAACTGACTTCAGGCGTCTAAGAGACGCCGAGTCAGTTCACAGCGGCAGCCCGGAGCAGCAGGCAGGGCTACGGTAAAATGGCCACCCGAAGCCCTGCTCTGCA
This sequence comes from Hyperolius riggenbachi, assembly GCF_040937935.1. Classification (NCBI taxonomy): domain Eukaryota; kingdom Metazoa; phylum Chordata; class Amphibia; order Anura; family Hyperoliidae; genus Hyperolius; species Hyperolius riggenbachi. The sequence goes on along the minus strand of NC_090647.1, from coordinate 242,214,127 downwards.
GACTTGGAGTCTGCAGTGCAGGGCTACGGGCGGCCATTTTCCCGTAGCCCTGCTCGCCGGGTAATGCAGGCTGCTGCAGGAAGGAAGAGGATCGTGGGAGCTGAGCTGCGCGCCACAAGGAGGTCGGAAGAGGAGGTCGGAACAGGAGGAGGTCGGAACAGGAGGTCTTCTGACTAGGTGAGTAAATGGGTTTTTCTTTTCTTTTTCAGGTGGTGCTGCTGATTGTGGTCAGAACTGCTGAGCATTGTGCACATTGGGGTCAGATCTGCTGAGGATTGTACATATTGGGGTCATATCTGATAAGGATTGTGCATATTGGGGTCATATCTGAGAAGGATTGTGCTTATTGGGGTCATATCTGATAACGGTTGTGCATATTGGGGTCATATCTGATAACGGTTGTGCATATTGGGGTCATATCTGATAACGGTTGTGCATATTGGGGTCATATCTGATAACGGTTGTGCATATTGGGGTCATATCTGATAACGATTGTGCATATTGGGGTCATATCTGATAACGATTGTGCATATTGGGGTCATTGAATGTGTTTTTTGTTCAAATCTGCTCACATTACGTGTATTTTCTTGAGAAAACCTGCACAATTATGTGAATTTTCTGGGGAAAGGGTCACCAAAACTTGGGCCCTCTGTCTTTGCGTTGCACTTTTAAAGCGAACCCGAGGTGAGAAAAATATTGAGGCTGCCATATTTATCTCCTTTTAAGTAATACCAGCTGCCTGGCTGCCGTGTTGGTCCTCTGCCTCTAATTCTTTCAACCACAGACCCTGAACAAGCATGCAGCAGGTCAGGGGGTTTCTGACAATATTGTCAGAACTGACAAGATTAGCTGCATGCTTGTTTCTGGTGTAATTCAGTTCACTACTGCAGCCAATAGATCAGCAGGGCTGCCAGGCAACTAGAATTGTTTAAAAGGAAATAAATATGGCAGCCACCATATCACTCTCACCCTGGGTTCACTTTAAATTACAGTTAGCCCCGCCCTCATCCAGCCATGACTACGCCCATTTTTTGCCGCTTCACGCGCCGCAGGTCGTCAGCTCCCCCGGAAATTGGTCCAGCACCTGCATAGCACCCCCTAAAAAAAATTCCTGGAGCCGCCACTGCATACAGAGCGAACAGGTTCACTGATGACGCCATAAACATCTGCCTGGAGCTCGTCAACAAACACCTTGACAAACCAAACTCCTACGCCAGGATCCTCCTACTCGACTTTAGCTCGGCGTTTAATACCATCAGCCCCCAAATACTCCAGGAGAACCTGGCTGGCCTCGGTGTCCACCCCACCCTACGCCATTGGATCACAGACTTCTTGAGCAACAGATCCCAGGCCGTCAAGCTGGACACTATCATCTCGCAACCAAGGTCCACCAATACAGGTGCCCCTCAAGGATGTTCTGTCTCCATTCTTATTCTCCCTATACACCAACAATTGCAGGTCCATGGGGAACTCTGTCAAAGTCATCAAGTTTGCTGATGATACAACAATAGTTGGCCTCATCTCCGGAAATGACGAGCAGGAATACCGCAACCAGGTTGACAGAATCTAGAATCTGTATCTGGTGCAGAGAGAACGGCCTAGTCCTCAACACTGCAAAAACAGTAGAGATGATTGTTGACTTTAGGAAACACGCTGTCACCCCACCTCCAATCTGCATTGATGGTACGGAAGTGGAAAGGGTTCCCTGCGCACGCCTTCTAGGCACTACAATCTCCAAGGACCAAACTTGGAAAGCCAATACGTCCTCCACTCAGAGGAAAGCCCAGCAGAGGCTATTTTTCCCACGCCAACTGAAGAAGTTCGGGATGGCCCGGGAGCTTCTGACGAGCTTCTACACAGCCACAATTGAATCTGTCCTCTGCTCCTCCATCCTTGTCTGGTACGCTGGCTCCTCCGCCAGCGACAGGCGCAAACTACAGAGGGTCAGAGGACCAGTAGAGAAAATCATCGGGAAATCACTCCCCTCACTAGACCAACTCTACAACTCCAGACTTTGCTCCAGAGCTCTGAGGATCATCAATGACCCGTCTCACCCAGGCTTCCGCTTCTTCCAGCGGCTCCCCTTGGGCCGGAGATTTCAGTCCATCTACACCAAGACTGCAAGACACAGGAATAGCTTCTTTCCCTCAGCTGTAAACTCTTTGAACTCTCTTACCCGCCCCCTTCAAGTAACGTTCGGTAGCACATGACTGCACTGCCGCACATCTTACATTTTACATACTTGAGCTCAAACTTTGTGTTAACATTTATGGTTATGGTTAAATCGCTGTATCTGTACTGTTTACTGTATTGTTTTGTACTGTATTGTATTGTATGTCTTATTCCACACCTAGCCCTGTAAATGCCAAAACCAATTCCGGGTACAACCTAGTCGTGCTTGGCAAAATAAATTATTCTGATTCTGATTCTCTGATTCTGAATTATGGTTTTCTGCACAATTGTCAGGTCAGCAGTCTTTCCCATAATTTGTGATTCCTACTGAACCAGACTGAGAGACCATTTAAAGTTTCAGGAACTCTTTGCAGGTGTTTTGGATGAATTAGCTGATTAGAGTCTGACACTTTGAGCCTAGAATGTTGAACCTTTTCCCAATATTCAAATTTTCTGAGATTTTGAGTTTTTTTATAAGCTGTAACTCATAATCATCAAAATTACAACAAAATAAAGTCTTGAAATATCTCTGTAAGGAACTTAGCAGGAACTGACGGAATTCTCACCGAGAGCCGGGCTAAGACGTCCACTTTCGGGTCTTGGCGCTTGTTCCCCACCGATGATGCGCAGACTGGGACGCAGGCCGCACTTCCTGATAGGCAGAGAGCGCTTTCTCAGTACGCTCTCCACAAAGGTAAACAATAGTCAGCTGAGCTGTCAGCGCAGTGTCAGCTGACTCTTACGGCTGACACTTAGGCAAGATCAAGCTAATGTTTGATTGGAAGAGCAGGTTGTGGCCGGCCACTGATTGGTTGAATGTTGTATTTAAACGCAGTGAGTGTTCCCAGTCATTGCCTGTGATAGCATAGCTGTGGTTAGTTACCTTAATACTCTTGCCTGCTGCCTGGACCGACCTTTGCTTGTTACCTTGATTCTCTTGCCTGCTGCCTGGACCGACCCTTGCTTGTTACCTGGATACTCTTGCCTGCTGCCTGGACTGACTTTTGCTTGTTACCTGGACACTCTGATCCAATTATCACTGGACTTCTGATTGCCACCATTGTGGGCCTCATTCACATCATTAAGGTATTACTAGTTTGATACTTGTGTGCCTTTAAACTTTGATACTTGCCTCAGTGGGGCTCTGAGAGGTTATTGTCCACTCTACTTCAGTCTGTATACCTTGCACTTTAAGACCTGAGGGTAACCGTAGTCAGGAGATATTCAGTGTCCTGTTCATGCGGAGGCTTGTCTATAGGTGAATACCATGGGCTGGACTCAGAGTCACGGCACTAGATTAGGGCATAGGGACTGATTGTGGACATAACCTGTCAAGCCTTACAATCTCGCTTTACATGTAATGAATTTATTTCATATATCAGTTTTACCTATTAAGTTGAATTACTGAAATAAATGAACTTTTGCATGATATTCTAATTTTTTTTAATTTTCACCTGTAGTACATACAGCGATCTTGCACCCACCTTAATTGAGCTCTCAAAATGTTGGTCACACCTTCAAAGCAGTAGCAGCTTTGGGTCCTGTCCTCTTGGCGTTCAAACTTAATCGATGCACTTCTTGGACGTCTTATATGAGGTCCGTGCCTGTTGCGCTCATTTAAGATGGTCGTTGCAGCTTCTCTCAGACACTTCCAAGCACCAAAATGGCCACCGGGAATAGCCACCGTGTCATCCGAGCTGAGCAGAACAAGGAAAGCCCTATGCTGTTTCCAAACTCAGCACCCACCGATCGCAGCCTCTGAGTAACGGCACAGAAACTCAATAATGGCCCATTATCTTTTAGATACAGTAATGCCAGCCTGAGAGAATCTAAGATCAGACTTCTGGCCCCCATTGGATCATTTAGAAGTCTGAGGCACTATTCTGCGGGAAACCGCAAAAATAGATGAGGGAAAAAAGAAAAAATAGGAAATAAAAGAGGAAAACACACCATCGTATCCGGCAGCGAGGACAAAAAGAGGAAAACTGGGAAAGAGGAGGGTCTATTTTTATACTCAAGTTTGTTCTATCTGGCAGTTGGAGGCAGAGAACTGCCCATCTGTATGCTGCCATGGAGACACCAGGGAAATAAGGTATTTATTTACATTCTTTAGTCTAATGGTAAAGATCTATTGGGGAGTAATTTATGTAATAACTGGCACTTTAATATCTTCCTGCTCTAATGTACATTGACAGAGGATTGCAGACCCTTTTAAGCAGCATACTACTCTTCCCGTTTATGGAATTATTAATCTGAAAATCATGCAATCAGCCTGAACAATCCTTCTGCAGTCTTATGCACGTCACAAATAGATACAGCATGACAGTAAAACCCAGATGTACTTTGTTTCTTCCTTATGGATTATTTATATGAGGAAGTAGTTGAATGTAAAGATAAGTGCAGTCATTTGTATAAGTCACATACAATTCAGCCATTTCTGAATGCAGAAATATGTCATATGTCATGTGCAGTTGTAGATCTACTTTATCTGCTGCTGTCCTTTCTCACAATCTATCCCCCTATAGATTGAAAGCTGCAGAATTTAATAATGGGCACTGTGGACATTAAAAAAATAAGTTAACATGATAGATAATTGTGTAGCTGCTCATGGAGCATATCATTAATAAATAATAACATTACTGACTTTGATTACCAATTACGGAATTTGTATAGGCCTCCTCATGTACAATTCAGCAGTAATATTTGACCAGTATAACAACTCTTTAAATGTTTTTTTTTTTTTCATAGTTTTCTAGATAACAATATAAGTAATGAATACATGGCCTGTTTTTTGTAAGGCTACTTCAGTGGTTAGCAATTTAGTAGACTAGTACTAAAATGAGACAGGGAAAATTTTGAGGCACATTGGCGGTGATTGTTCTGCCACAGGTTTTACATAATTTTTTTTTTTGTATTTAACACATCAGGTTTATTAGAAAATAAACAATATGGGGAAAAACAATACAATGACTATGGAATGTTTACACTATACATCATACAGTGACACAGTACAGAGCAGTACAGTAATTTCCCTTGGGCTGGATGAGCGAAACCTCACCAAAGGCATGTGCTGTAAGCTTTAAACCCGACATTTCAGAATAACAAAACAAAACATAAATACTATAGCATATATGTACATTGGATATACTGTATGTAATAACAACAATGCCTTTAATCGGCTAATAAGTAACTCCTGGAGCTAGAGCACTATATACTATATGCGACCACTGTCAGACACCCATCCGGCTTGTCTACAGAGTATCTAGTCATATGTGATGGTCTCACCCAGCCTACTTATATTTTATGACATTTATTCTGTGTGCCTCTATTTTTATGTTTGGCTTCATGATAAGTTAAAGTGGATCTGAGATAAACATTTACTCATTGTATAATTGTTCCCTTACATATAGTTTATAGGGCATTCCTTAAACAAAATACTTTTTTTTTTGTTTTAATACCCTAATTCCCTAAAAACTAAACATGCCTCACCAACAGCTCCTCCAACGCCTAGGCATTCTGATTCCCATGTAGCAAGTGCTCAAGGGAGCTCAGTCTGGAGAGGAGGAGAAGGCTTTTACCGAAGGAGGAGGCGTTACCAGACAGAGATTTCAGAGGCAAGGGGAGGAGAGAGGAGTGGAGTTTTCACATGCTGAGGGGTGGAGATGCAGAACAGCTTGCCAGTGTAATGATGACAAGCAGAATATGGCTGTTCTCATTGTGTCACAGGAAGAAATAAATATATACTGTTGAAGCTGTTTGCAGATAGATTTGCTTTGTAAACTATCGAAATTTTAGATAAGATATATAGACACATTACTTGTTACAGTTTTTCATCTCTGATCCACTTTAAAATGTCATTAATAGGATTCTTTTTTTTTTTTGTATTTCCCATTAATATGTCCAGATTATATATTAAGGAGACAAACCTTTGGTCTTCCTGCACAGAACAACCCATATGATTAAGAATATTAAGAAATGTTAAAACTTGGGATCACTATCAATTAACTTGTGGGCATGCCCACATTAAATGGAAAAACGTACCACACGCAGCTTGACACTTAGGGCATTTAACCGATACTCCAACACAGTATCTTCCAAGTAAAATTGGTGTACAATCCTAGCCAAAAGTTTTGAGACTGTCAAAACTATTAGTTTTCACAAAGTTTGCAGCTAAACTGCTTCTAGATCTTTGTTTCAGTTGTTTATGTGATGTACTGAAATATAGTTATAAGCACTTCATACGTTTCAAAGGCTTTTATTGACAATTACATGAGATTTATGCAAAGAGTCAGTATTTGCAGTGTTGGCCCTTCTTTTTCACGACCTCTACAATTCAACTGGGAATGCTCTCAATCAACTTCTGGGCCAAATCCTGAATGAAAGCAACCCATTCTTTCATAATCACTTCTTTGAGTTTCTCAGAATTACCGTATATACTCGCAAGCAAGCCGAATTTTTGACCCCCCAAAAGTGGGCCATTTACATGCCCCAAGAGACGGAGAGGGGACTATTGGAAGCCGCAGGGTAAGCTAATAGCAGCGGCGGCCGCAGGGGGGTTGGGTGAGGAGGGGAGCACTATCTACCTATACTGAGCACTATACTAGCTATACTGGGCACTATACTAGCTATACTTGGGCACTATACTAGCTATACTGGGAACTATACTAGCTATACTGGGAACTAAACTACCTATACTGAGCACTATACTAGCTATACTGGGCACTATACTAGCTATACCGAGCACTATACTACCTATACTGAGCACTATACTAGCTATACTGGGCAGTATACTAGCTATACCGAGCACTATACTACCTATACTGGGCACTATACTAGCTATACTGGGCACTATCTACCTATACCGAGCACTATACTAGCTATACTGGGCACTATACTTGTTCACTATACTAGCTATACCGAGCACTATACTAGCTATACTGAGCACTATACCAGCTATACTGAGCACTACACTAGCTATACTGGGCACTATACTAGCTATATTTGGGCACTATACTAGCTATAATGGGCACTATACTAGCTATACTGGGCACTATACTAGCTATACCGAGCACTATACTACCTATATTGTGCACTATACTAGCTATACTGAGCACTACCTACCTATACTGAGCACTATACTAGGGCACTATACTAGCTATACTGGCCACTATATTAGCTATACTGGGCACTATACTAGCTATACTGGGCACTTTACTAGCTGTACTGGGCACTGTACTGGGCACTATACTAGCTATACTGGGCACTTCACTAGCTATACTGGGCACTACCTACCCATACTGGGCACTATACTAACTATACTGGGACACACGGCCAGCATTTCCTACCCCCGGCTTATATGAGGGTCAATCATTTGGGGGGTCGGGTTATATGCGGGTCGGCTTGCTTGCGAGTATATAAGGTAGTTGTTTTTTGTTTCTCCACGCGCCTCTTGAGGAATTACCACAAGTTCTCAATGGGATTAAGATCTGGGAGTTTCCAGGCAATGGACAGAAAATTTCAACATTTTGGTCCCGAGCCACTTAGTTATCACTGTTGCCTTATGACACAGTGCTCCATCGTGCTGGAAAATGCATTGTTCTTCACCAGGGTGAAGGGTGTTTTGGTACCATTCTTTATTCATGGCTGTGTTTTTGGCAAAATTGTGAGTGAGCCCACTCCATTGGATGAGACGCAACCCCACACATGAATGGTCTCAGGATGCTTTACTGTTGGCATGATACAGGACTGATGGTAGTGCTCACCTTTTTTTCTCCTGACAAGCCTTTTTCCAGATGCCCCAAACAATTGGAAAGGGGATTCATCTGAGAATATGACTTTGCCCCAGTCCTCAGCAGTTCATTCACAATACTTTCTGCAGAAGATCCATCTGGCCCTGATGTTTTTTTGGGAGAGAAGTGGCTTCTTTGCTGCCCTTCTTGACACCAGGCCATCTTCCAAAAGTCTTCGCCTCACTGTGCGTGCAGATGCACTCACACCTGTCTGCTGCCATTCCTGAGCAACTTCTGCACTGGTTGCACTCCGATCCTGCAGTTGAATCCTCTTTAGAGACGATCCTGGCGCTTCCTGGACTTTCTTGGACGCCCTGAAGCCTTCTTAACAAGAATTGAACCTCTTTCCTTGAAGTTCTTGATGATCCTATAAATTGTTGATTTAGGTGCAATCTTAGTAGCCACAATATCCTTGCCTGTGAAGCCCTTTTTATGCAACACAATGATGGCTGTATGCGTTTCTTTGCTGGTCACCATGGTTAACAATGGAAGATCAATGATTTCAAGCATCACCCTCCTTTTAACATGTCAAGTCTGACATTCTAACCCAATCAGCCTAACATAATGATCTCCAGGCTTGTGCTTGTTAACATTCTTACCTGAGTTAATAAGACGATTACTGAAATGATCTCAGCAGGTCCTTTAATGACAGCAATGAAATGCAATGGAGAGGTTTTTTTGGGATTCAGTTAATTTTCATGGCAAAGAAGGACTATGCAATTCATCTGAACACTCTTCATAACATTCTGGAATATATGCAAATTGCTACTATAAAAACTTAAGCACCAACTTTTCTAATTTCCAGTATTTTTTTAGTCTCAAAACTTTTGGACAGGACTGTAAGATAGGCTCTGTGTAGCACATGTAATGCTATGAGTCAGTCAGGAAGATGAGGGGACACCCTAACAACTTCTGATAAGGATTCCTGCCATTCTTCAATATCAATGTAGAGGTAGTGGATGAGAAAGCACAGGGGGTCCGGGAGCCCGATCTGGTGTAGTACGTTAGGTGGTATGGGAATAATTTAAAAAACAGTAGATTTTATACTCATAAGAGTGGGTTGCTAGGTGTGGCAACCACTCGTGCACGCCTGTGGGGAAGTACCGTCCCCACTCGGCCTTTGTTCCTGGTCGCTGCTCGACCAGCTTGACAAGAGACAAATTTATCTCTAATCAGATTAGATTAAGAGATAAATCTGTCTTTGTCCTTTGTCGAATCTGCCTTAGGTCTATGGGCACCTTAACACCCAAGTAAGGCTGCATGGAATGAATCCACTTAGCACAATCATCAATTCACTAAGCTTATCTCCTGTCTTTAATAACGTTTCTAGAGTTATCACCACGGTGATAAGGCATGTAGTATTCAGAAAATATTTTACCTCAGGCAAACCCAAAGTTAACTATTCTGTCTTTAAGTTAAGGTGAGATCTCTAAAGTTAACTCTAAAATCCTTAACCACTTCCCGACCGCCCACTACACAGGGGCGGCGGGGAAGTGGAGCCCTGCAGGACGGCCTCACCCACAGAGGCGGCGGTCCATTTAAGGGCATGGGCGGAGCGATCGCGTCATCCGTGACGCGATCCTCCGCCGGCGCCTGTCACCGCTCGCTCGCCGCAACATCCCGCCGGCTATACGGAAGCGCCGGCGGGATGTTAACCCCGCGATCGCCGCATACAAAGTGTATAATACACTTTGTAATGTTTACAAAGTGTATTATACAGGCTGCCTCCTGCCCTGGTGGTCCCAGTGTCCGAGGGACCACCAGGGCAGGCTGCAGCCACCCTAGTCTGCACCCAAGCACACTGATTTCTCCCCCCCCTGCCCCAGATTGCCCACAGCACCCATCAGACCCCCCCCCCTGCCCACCCCCCAGACCCCTGTTTGCACCCAATCACCCCCCTAATCACCCATCAATCACTCCCTGTCACTATCTGTCAACGCTATTTTTTTTTTATCCCCCCCCCTGCTCCCTGCCCCCTCCTGATCACCCCCCACCCCTCAGATTCTCCCCAGACCCCCCCCCAGACCCCCCCCCCCTGTTTACTGTATGCATCTATCCCCCTGATCACCTGTCAATCACCTGTCAATCACCTGTCAATCACCCGTCAATCACCCATCAATCACCCGTCAATCACCCCCTGTCACTGCCACCCATCAATCAGCCCCTAACCTGCCCCTTGCGGGCAATCTGATCACCCCCCCACACCAATAGATCGCCCACAGATCCGACATCAGATCACCTCCCAAATCCATTGTTTACATCTATTCTCTCCTCTAAACACCCACTAATTACCCATCAATCACCCATCAATCACCCCCTATCACCACTTGTCACTTTTACCTATCAGATCAGACCCTAATCTGCCCCTTGCGGGCACCCAATCACCCGCCCACACGCTCAGATTGCCCTCTGACCCCCCCTTATCAATTCACCAGTGCATTAATTACATCTGTTCTTCCCTGTAATAACCCACTGATCACCTGTCAATCACCTGCCAATCACCTATCACCCATCAATCACCCCCTGTCACCCCCTGTCACTGCCACCCATCAATCAGCCCCTAACCTGCCCCTTGCGGGCAATCTGATCACCCACCCACACCATTAGATCGCCCGCAAACCCGCCGTCAGATTACCTCCCAAATGTATCGTTTACATCTGTTATCTTCTCTAAACACCCACTAATTACCCATCAATCACCCCCTATCACCACCTGTCACTGTTACCTATCAGATCAGACCCTAATCTGCCCCTTGCGGGCACCCAATCACCCGCCCACACGCTCAGATTGCCCTCTGACCCCCCCTTATCAATTCGCCAGTGCATTAATTACATCTGTCCTTCCCTGTAATAACCCACTGATCACCTGTCAATCACCTGCCAATCACCTATCACCCATCAATCACCCCCTGTCACTGCCACCCAACAATCAGCCCCTAACCTGCCCCTTGCGGGCAATCTGATCACCCACCCACACCAATAGATCGCCCGCAGATCCGACATCAGATCACCACCCAAGCGCAGTGTTTCCATCTATTCTCTCCTCTAAACACCCACTAATTACCCATCAATCACCCATCAATCACTCCCTATCACCACCTGTCACTGTTACCTATCAGATCAGACCCTAATCTGCCCCTTGCGGGCACCCAATCGACCGCCTACACGCTCAGATTGCCCTCAGACCCCCCCTTATCAATTCGCCAGTGCAATATTTACATCTGTTCTCCCCTGTAATAACCCACTGATTACCTGTCAATCACCTATCAATCACCCCCTGTCACTGCCACCCATCAATCACCCCCTGTCACTGCCACCCATCAATCACCCGCTGTCACTGCCACCCATCAATCAGCCCCTAACCTGCCCCTTGCGGGCAAACTGATCACCCACCCACACCAATAGATCGCCCGCAGATCCGACATCAGATCACCACCCAAGCGCAGTGTTTCCATCTATTCTCTACCCTAAACACCCACTAATTACCCATCAATCACCCCCTGTCACTGCTACCTATCAGATTAGACCCCTATCTGCCCCTATGGCACTCAATCACCCGCCCACACCCTCAGAATGCCCTCAGACCCCAGCCCTGATCACCTCGCCAGTGCATTGCTTGCATCCATTCCCCCCTCTAATCACACCTTGAGACACCCATCAATCACCTCCTGTCACCCCCTAGCACTCCTATCCATCAGATCAGGCCCAATACAACCTGTCATCTAAAAGGCCACCCTGCTTATGACCGGTTCCACAAAATTCGCCCCCTCATAGACCACCTGTCATCAAAATTTGCAGATGCTTATACCCCTGAACAGTCATTTTGAGACATTTGGTTTCCAGACTACTCACGGTTTTGGGCCTGTAAAATGCCAGGGCGGTATAGGAACCCCACAAGTGACCCCATTTTAGAAAAAAAAGACACCCCAAGGTATTATGTTAGGTGTATGACGAGTTCATAGAAGATTTTATTTTTTGTCAAAAGTTAGCGGAAATTAATTTTTATTGGTTTTTTTTCACAAAGTGTCATTCACTAACTTGTGACAAAAAATAAAATCTTCTATGAACTCGCCATACACCTAACGGAATACCTTGGGGTGTCTTCTTTCTAAAATGGAGTCACTTGTGGGGTTCCTATACTGCCCTGGCATTTTAGGGGCCCTAAACCGCGAGGAGTAGTCTAGAAAACAAATGCTTCAAAATGACCTGTGAATAGGACGTTGGGCCCCTTAGCGCACCTAGGCTGCAAAAAAGTGTCACACATGTGGTACCGCCGTACTCAGGAAAAGTAGTATAATGTGTTTTGGGGTGTATTTTTACACATACCCATGCTGGGTGGGAGAAATTTCTATGTAAATGGACAATTGTGTGTAAAAAAATCAAACAATTGTCATTTACAGAGATATTTCTCCCACTTAGCATGGGTATGTGTAAAAATACACCCCAAAACGCATTATACTACTTCTCCTGAGTACAGCGGTACCACATGTGTGGCACTTTTTTACACCCTAAGTACGCTAAGGGGCCCAAAGTCCAATGAGTACCTTTAGGATTTCACAGGTCATTTTGCGCCATTTGGTTTCAAGACTACTCCTCACGGTTTAGGGCCCCTAAAATGCCAGGGCAGTATAGGAACCCCACAAATGACCCCATTCTAGAAAGAAGACACCCAAAGGTATTCCGTACGGAGTATGGTGAGTTCATAGAAGATTTTATTTTTTGTCACAAGTTAGCGGAAAATGACACTTTGTGAAAAAAAACTATTAAAATCAATTTCCGCTAACTTGTGACAAAAAAATAAAAACTTCTATGAACTCACCATACTCCTAACGGAATACCTTGGGGTGTCTTCTTTCTAAAATGGGGTCATTAGTGGGGTTCCTATACTGCCCTGGCATTTTAGGGGCCCTAAACCGTGAGGAGTAGTCTTGAAACAAAAATGACCTGTGAAATCCTAAAGGTACTCATTGGACTTTGGGCCCCTTAGTGCAGTTAGGGTGCAAAAAAGTGCCACACATGTGGTATCGCCGTACTCGGGAGAAGTAGTACAATGTGTTTTGGGGTGTATTTTTACACATACCCATGCTGGGTGGGAGAAATACCTCTGTAAATGACAATCTTTTGATTTTTTTACACACAATTGTCCATTTACAGAGGTATTTCTCCCACCCAGCATGGGTATGTGTAAAAATACACCCCAAAACACATTGTACTACTTCTCCCGAGTATGGCGATACCACATGTGTGGCACTTTTTTGCACCCTAACTGCGCTAAAGGGCCCAAAGTCCAATGAGTACCTTTAGGATTTCACAGGTCATTTTGAGAAATTTCGTTTCAAGACTACTCCTCACGGTTTAGGGCCCCTAAAATGCCAGGGCAGTATAGGAACCCCACAAATGACCCCATTTTAGAAAGAAGACACCCCAAGGTATTCCGTTAGGAGTATGGTGAGTTCATAGAAGATTTTATTTTTTGTCAAAAGGTAGCGGAAATTGATTTTAATTGTGTTTTTTCACAAAGTGTCATTTTCCGCTAACTTGTGACAAAAAATAAAATCTTCTATGAACTCGCCATACTACTAACGGAATACCTTGGGGTGTCTTCTTTCTAAAATGGGGTCATTTGTGGGGTTCCTATACTGCCCTGGCATTTTAGGGGCCCTAAACCGTGAGGAGTAGTCTTGAAACGAAATTTCTCAAAATGACCTGTGAAATCCTAAAGGTACTCATTGGACTTTGGGCCCTTTAGCGCAGTTAGGGTGCAAAAAAGTGCCACACATGTGGTATCGCCGTACTCAGGAGAAGTAGTATAATGTGTTTTGTGGTGTATTTTTACACATACCCATGCTGAGTGGGAGAAATATCTCTGTAAATGGACAATTGTGTGTAAAAAAAATTAACAAATTGTCATTTACAGAGATATTTCTCCCACCCAGCATGGGTATGTGTAAAAATACACCCCAAAACACATTATACTACTTCTCCTGAGTACGGCAATACCACATGTGTGGCACTTTTTTGCAGCCTAACTGCGCTAAGGGGTCCAAAGTCCAATGAGCACCTTTAGGCTTTACAGGGGTGCTTACAATTTAGCACCCCCCAAAATGTCAGGACAGTAAACACACCCCACAAATGATCCCATTTTGGAAAGTAGACCCTTCAAGGTATTCAGAGAGGGGCATGGTGAGTCCGTGGCAGATTTCTTTTTTTTTTGTCGCAAGTTAGAAGAAATGGAAACTTTTTTTTTTTTTTTTTTTTCTCACAAAGTGTCATTTTCCGCTTACTTGTGACAAAAAATAATATCTTCTATGAACTCACTATGCCTCTCAGTGAATACTTTGGGATGTCTTCTTTCCAAAATGGGGTCATTTGGGGGGTATTTATACTATCCTGGAATTCTAGCCCCTCATGAAACATGACAGGGGGTCAGAAAAGTCAGAGATGCTTGAAAATGGGAAAATTCACTTTTGGCACCATAGTTTGTAAACGCTATAACTTTTACCCAAACCAATAAATATACACTGAATGGGTTTTTTTTAATCAAAAACATGTTTGTCCACATTTTTCGCGCTGCATGTATACAGAAATTTTACTTTATTTGAAAAATGTCAGCACAGAAAGTTAAAAAAATCATTTTTTTGCCAAAATTCATGTCTTTTTTGATGAATATAATAAAAAGTAAAAATCGCAGGAGCAATCAAATAGCATCAAAAGAAAGCTTTATTAGTGACAAGAAAAGGAGCCAAAATTCATTTAGGTGGTAGGTTGTATGAGCGAGCAATAAACCGTGAAAGCTGCAGTGGTCTGAATGGAAAAAAAGTGGCCGGTCCTTAAGGGGTAGAAAGCCCTAGGTCCTCAAGTGGTTAAAATAACTCCAGAAGTCTAAAAAAGACAGGCTGTTAACTGCATGAGAATATAACTACAGATAATAAGGCAAGATCTATGTATGGTGGTAAGTTTTCTCTTGCCTTATCTCCAGCATGATCTTAGTGAATTGAGGCCATTGTAGGTGTGCTTGAAAGCGGAACTGAATTCTGAACTTCCTCTCGTCTCTAAAAGTGACTTGAGCACTGCAAACTTCCCCACTCACTCAGGGATTTCTAAGAGGACATCAGGCTTGATCAAACATATATGAAGTAAGTTTCCAAGTAATCTTAAAAAGAAAGCCTCATAGTAAAATACTGCTTTAATAAAACAGGGTTAAAAGCTCACGTGTCAGTAGTTTGCAGGCACAGGTCATATAGTGTGCTGTCGGCTGGCCTGGACTCCTGCAGTTTCCCGCTGTAGGGAAACTACCCAGAGCCGGATTAAGACCACACAGGGCCCCAAGCAGAGCAATAAATTAAGGGCCCCCTCCTCAGCCACCCTGTTGAAAGGATGCCCCCCTACCCCAGTATAGGTGACTGGATGCCCCAGCAGTATAGGTAGTTGGATGTCCCCCTACTATAGGTAGTAGGTAGATGTCTCCCCAGAATAGATAGCAAGACAACCCCCCAGTAAAGGTAGCAAGATGTTCCCCCAGTATAGGTAGCCAAGTGACCCCCCCCCCACATACACACTATAGGTAGCCAGATGACCCCCTCCCCCCAGTATATATAACCAGCTGTCTATCCCCCCCCCCCCTCCCTCCAGGCAGCCTGCTATTTGTACAGTATAGGTAGCCAGATCCCCCAGTATGGATAGCCAGACACCCACCCTGTAGAGGTAACCAGATCCAAATTTCTCTGAGCTAGTGTATCACAGGTGGGTCACATAATAAGAAATCCTAGCTGTCGCCATGGAGAACAGACACTAAGAAGCACTGAGGAGAACCTGCACAAGATGCTGCACAGGAACCTGGAGAGGTAATAGACACTTTGCTCCTCTCTGCTCACACTTTTTTTGCTGCTGGGTAATGCCACAACGTGTCAAACTAACAAGATTCACGTCTGAGCATGGCTGTGGCAACATTCAGGTATAACTCGGGTGATAAAACTAAGGCCCCGTTCACACTTACGTTTTGGCAAGTAAACGGACCGGATCCTGATCGGATCAGGACCTGATCCGATCCGTATCCGGTCCGTTTGTATCAGGCATGCATCAGGCCGCCATCCGGATCCGTGGGCAAAAAATAGTGAAATTTAAATTTAAAAAAAATGTTGGGATCAGCAGAAGGTGCACCTGGTGCACCTGTAGAATCAGGTTCATCCATTGTAGGCCTCACCTCCACCTCCGACATTCTGCCAAACAGCTCCAGCACGTCTGTCACTGCTGCTCCACTCCAGACATGCTTGGCCCATGTGTCCCCATCCGAAATGGCCGCTTGGATACGCATAGGAAGTGGGGTAGAACATCAGGTTTTTGTAGGCAGTGTGTTCTGTGCCTTCCGTTCCCCATTGGTTTCTGTGTTCCAGGTGGTGCTGTCAGGCTCAGGTCCGGCTCCGGTCTGGGTGCGTGGGCCGGAGATCCAGACCCAAAAAATAGCGCATGTTGGAAAAGTGTCCGGAGTCCGGATCCGTACTGTACAGAATGGACACGTGTGAACGTCCGCATAGACTTTGCATTGCTATGCGGAACGTACGTTCCGTTTGTACAGTATACGGTCCGGATCAGATCAGGAAAATCCGGACAGGGAACACTAATGTGAACCGGGCCTAAGACTAATTAGCTCAGCAATGACAGGAACCAATTGTAAACATCACAACCAGAACTCTAGACTGGGAACACACTTGTCTGTGTTTCCTGCCCAGGAAAATTGAGAACCAATGTAAATCAATGACGGGCCAGTGCACACTTCAAGGTGTTTTTCCTATCCAGAAAAAAAAAACCCTGACAGCAGTGAAGCAAAGTGTGGATTTTCTAGATCAATTAAAATAGCTTCTGTGAAAAAAATGCCTGTTTTCCCACATACACACATGGTGTGTAAAAAAGGCATGCAGAAAAGCGTGCACAGAAACCTGACAGACAAGTGTGCTACCAGTCAAAGGCTTTTTAGCAGAGCATTTTGTCTAAATGATGATGCGATCATGGAAGAAAAGTTAACTTCAGATGTACCTGTAGCCTTCCTGGATAGCAAGCAGCTTCTGAGTGCTGGATTGAACTGGACAGAGATCCTACAAATAACATTAGTCCTTCCAGCCCCCAGCCTGTCTTGACAGCTTTACAAGCTAAGAAGAGGGGGGAGGATGCAGGAGGGGGAGAAAAACTGTATGTGTCTTAGTTATCTGTGTTAGAGAACATTCCTGCAGACTGTTTTTAATGGACCATAAAGAGTTACATGAACAGGGGCAATAAATCTTTATTGGGGCGGCTGGGGCCCTTGACGTTTCCCTAGATCTAAGCGACTGTCTCTGTTGCCTGGTGGATAATCCGGCTCTGAAACTACCCTAACACACTCCAATGAGTTTGGGTTCACTATGAGCTTGCTGGGTAGTCTAACTCTGGGTGTTTCAAGTCCTACTCCATAGCCAAATTAAACTCCCTGGCAGTAACCCCGACCCGAGCTCGGGGTAGGAAAAATGAGCTGCGAGCAGTAAGCCCAAGCTCAGGTCGGGCTAGGGAATTCCATTGGTTTCTTGAAGTTTAGGAATCCCGTGTGCGATTGCTGCTGCGCAGCGGTACTCCAGCGTCTCTCCCTGGCCTGCGTCTTTTGCTGGGCGCCGGGATCGCCATAGCCCCATTCTTGTACCGGGGACCCAGCGGGCAATCAATGCGGCGGTGCAGCTTGGCGTCACCATGCCAAACTTTTAACCCTGAAAATAGGCTCATCGCACTCGTAGACGGAAAACAGAGTATACATACATATACATGATGTCATGGATATTATACACATGCCTGAGCAGCTCTCCATAGCCTGATGTCTAAACAATGCCTACAATGAGGGCACATCACATACCTATGCCCCAGCCAGGTATAGGTATGTGATGTGCCTTCATTGTAAGCATTGATCAAACAGGCTATGGAGAGCTGCTCCTGCAGGTGTATAATATCCATAACATCTCAACACACTGCACATACATCACACCCTATGCCGCCGCACGCACACACAGCATAGAATCCAGTAGGTCACTCACCCTGGTGCAGGGGCATAACAGTCTGGATCGCTCTGTATAGTCGGGACTCTAGTGATGGTGAACACCACACACACACACCCTGCATGTATATAGAGTTTAGTGTGTCTAATTCAGGCATGGGAAAACTCGGCCCTCCAGCTGTTACGGAACTACAAGTCCCACAATGCACTTGCCTTTATGAGTCATGACTGTGGCTGTCAAACTCCTGCAATGCATTGTAGGACTTGTAGTGCCTTAACAGCTGGAGGGCCAAGTTTGCCCATGCCTGTTCTAATCCCTTCCATTTGTCTCTAATCACAAGTTGCAATTTGATCTGTCACCTGACTGCCATGGCAGAGAAGGCAGATAAGCTCATTTGAAAGCACAGGATGACAATATAGCCATTTAGTTCCCAGCTGTTTCTGAGCTAAGTGCTTCTGCCTTACTGTTACCGATTTTTGCCTGGATTTTGACCATTCGCTGCCTGCACCAACCTCTGCCTGGATTTTGACTACTCTGTGCCTGCCGGCTGCACTGACGGCTGCCTGGATTTTGACTTTCTGCTTGCCTTATTTGTACAGTTTTTTTTAAAGTTAATTCATAAGTGTAATTCAACAAATTTGTGTTCTAGTCTTAGTTATATGCAGAGTGTCTACCAGGCTTTTATTCTGACATATTTTGGCAAGTTATGACTTAATTGGAGGCCTAAAATTCTTAAAAAAAAAAAAAAAAAAAAACACGCTTTTGACTCCATTCCAGACAGAAATGCACCGCCAGGGAGGTTAATCCATACCATGCACTGATGAGGATCAACCAGTCCGAAACAGTCTGTATGCATGTTGGATTATTGTGGCTCTGTACAATTAACAAGCTGTCACATCATTCGAGCGAGCGTTGAGCGGATCATTTAAAACCAGTCTCATCAGTCTGACGACAGCTTGTACTCACGTGCAACTGTCGTTAGAACGACTGCCCCGCGGGCGGGTCTAACGACCCGTAGTTTGAAAAAGTCTGGCGTATGTACGCGCCTTTACACTAACCTATTCCTAATACTAATCTCCTTTCCTATAAACTTCGGCTAGTTCACACCACCACACACACACACCTACCCCACTGTTACCTCCAGTGCTTTTGGCTCCTCTTCAGCTTTTGCTACAATAAGCATTTAGTCTATGTGGCCCCCAGGTTTCCTAGCTGCCACATAAATCAAAATAAGTGTATGTATGCTTGTTCAGATATTCACGTTAATCTACGCTGAAGCCCTTTTACAGTTATTTTTTACTTAATTTACTGATGAATCTGTAGGCTGCTATAGCCTGATGCAGGGCTGTCATTATTGGCTGTTGGGTCACTGCAGCTTGCTATAACCTTGCTGTGGCACTTTATGGACTACAGTGTTGGGTCACAATAAGCAGAGTGCTGTGAGCATGTACAATGCATGCAGAGAAGATCCCTTTAGTGTGGCTTTGACTAACAGCCCCCAAATCTGCAATTGGCAATGACATCTTCAATACTCTCTGCTTTAAAGAGGAGCTGTCAGCTATACTATCAGAAAAAAAAAAAAACATATACAAGTAGATAAATACTTGCTCTACTTACATATGTATTGCACTGTCCATGTTTTGATTTTAGTGATTCTTCTACAGAAAAAAAAAATCCTTATTAGCATTTCCCATTTTAACTGTAGCTATTTTGAAGCCAATCCTGATTTCATCTCCGCCCTTACTCTCCTCTACCCGATTGTGTATGCATTGCCCTCCACTATAGAAAGTGTGTGTGTGGGGGGGGGGGGGGGAACCGGAGGGAAAGAGGCTTTAGCCAATCAGGTTGCATTAGTTAAGAATGGGGAAAGAAGAGGAGCACAAAAGGACAACCCAGCATGCTAACTTCCTTTGTGTGTACCAAATAAGTCAGGTAAACTGGGGAATGATCATCTATCAACAAGTAGTAGTGATTTTAACTTTAACTTTTTAGCATCCTTATTACCCATTTACCAGATATAAATAAATAATAGTTTTCTTTTATGCTCAACAGTTACACTTTAAAGTGGTAGAACTCTAGCCCTTACAATTGGGATGTCATGAGGAAAGTTAGATCTCAGCCATTTATCACTGTCTGCATACCCATCAAGACCAATGTTCCTGTTAACGGAAGAGGAAGTAATAGGAAGCCTCAAACTGGGACACTGAAAGCAGCAAAGAGTGGGGAGCAGGTTTAGCACTAATTATTCCATTCTTCAGGTAGAGGTCTACAGAGATGGTCAATAATATGCAAATAATGCTGAGGTGAAGCAGGATCATGCAGATCCTGTGTGCCAATTTATGCAGTTTACAAATAGACCAATCTAACCCACAAGCTGTATATAAGCATAAGCTGCAAAATGCTGCATCAACTCAGAATCATGTGCACCTCAATGACCATCCCAGAGTCTGAGACGTGTTATGCTCTGAGGAAATGACAGCAGAATGAGATGTGCATGTTTTTTCCTTGGGGAGCGGGATGATCAGAAGTCTTGGGGGAGATACAGAATGATCTGAGCTAGGGGGGGATATTTTGTGGGCACCTTCTGTCTGTAGGTTTTGGGGTGTGTAAGCCTGTGGAGGTCAACTGGTTAAAGTGTTGTGAGCCGTGGGTGATTAGTTTTCAAATTACATGCATTATGGCTAAGGAATGTAAGGGGGCAAGTGATTATGGGTCAAAGTGTAAAAAAAAAAAAAAAAAACACACGACAGAAATAATTTGAAATTTACATTTTTTATTAACTTTTTTTGTAACAAATTTCAAAATATATTATTTTTGTCTACAAGACATACTATATGGAACTTAACAAATGTAATCTTACTCATAAGAAATTACATCCAGAACCAGTATATTTACTTACACTTTTAAGGAAAAAAAAATAGAATCTTACATGTTTTGTTTTCTAACACACTTATCCATTTTTGATATACACAGTACAGCTACATTACTAACCAATAAAGCTTAACTAATTTCTTATTGAATAAGAAAAAATAAAAATTCAAAAATAGAAAAAAACTTAACATAAAGTTACCATATTGGCTTTATAATGCCAATATAAATATAATAATTAAATACATATTCCTTCATTGCAGGTACATTTCTCACTTCTACATACATTCAGTGTAACTCCAATTTTGGTAAAAAAAAAAAATAAAAAAAAATTATGTATTTTTCAGATTTAAAACAGGATACACTGTGCTAACTTTAGCCATTTTTTTCTCAACTATTTTTAGTTTTGAAAAAATGTGTCATACATATTCATACCAACTGTACATTAACTGTAGCTTACATAAATATAGAAAACACTATTCTAATTCATTATCTGTCATTCAAAAGACCTTATCTAGAACTTCTAATTTAAGTGCCAAGTAAGGGGGGTCTGATTTTACTGTGTTCACAGATGACCCTAAAAACTGTAATAAGTCTTTGAATCAAACATTTCTTTACATGTAATTAGGTCAAAAGACAATAATTCCAAACAAACTTTGCAAAGTTGCTAGGAAGGTCTTAGTCCATGCAACAGGCTCGCAAACTCTCTGGGAGAAACAAATTATTTAGGGTATGTTCTATAGAAATAGGGTCAAGGGAATGAAAATTCTGCAGACAAAAAGTTAGTACCGCCACAGGTTTAAAAAAAAAAAAAAATAAAAAAAAAAAAACAGATTTCTGAAAATTCTGTCAGTCAAGAAATCGAGCATTCTTTAAATCCAACATGTCAAGGGGTTGTGCTTTTAATAACACTGGAATTTCCCTTTGATTTTTGAGGTTCACTTCATTTTCTTTTGTGAAAAATATAAATGCACAAATAACGCCCCAAGGCAAATGCCCCAAAGGAAAAAAAAAAAAAAAATCCAAATAATGCCTGGATCTTCGATGTTCCTTAAACCGGTATATACGTTGATGGTAGCTTGAAAAAAAAAAAAAAAAAATTGTGAGGAAAAACAAGTGCTCCCAAATCTATTAAGATATAGGAGGAAAGAGTGGAGAACCAGGATTTTTTTATTGCTTGGAGTAGTATTAATAAGGTCACTATACAATAGTGCACAATTTTACAGTTTCATAGAAACCAACGTTCATTTGTCTCCAACCAAGACAAATCTATTTACATAATTAAAGAACGCCTAACTGGCGTGAGTATGAAAGTGGACTCTGAGGCAGGAGCTTAGTAAGATGGTAAACGTTGCTGCATCGATTTTCCTTTAAGCACACGTCTAATCTGTAAAAAGGCATGAACAAAGAAAAACAAGTTTAGAGCAGTTTATAAAACATTTTATAACTACAGTTCAAAGTTTAAGTCATGACATGGTTTTGTACAGTTTACATAGTGCAGGCCTATTGTAAGGTGTACACTAAAGAAGGTGCCACCAGTCCCTATATATTAGAGTTTACCAACTAAAACTACGTAGGAGTCTGGTAAAAGTAATACCTTTTAATGGCTAAAAGTAATACAGTTAGCCATTAAAAAGGTATTACTTTTATAAGGGTTTTTTTTGGCTACTACCAACTATAAAAAACAAAAACTATAGACGCTCTGACTCATTTGCCATGTACAATAGTATGATGATGTACTCAGGAAAAATTACAAGCAACTCTCACCCAGGCGACTTAACCCTGGGCAAGCACCAGCCAGTAAGGGACACTTTATAGCAGAAATTCTCCCATCCTTCTCTGACCAGCAAGAATCATGTGATACAAAACATCACAATATGAAATGCCTTAAAGTGAACCCGAGGTGGGGTTCTGACAATGAAATACGCAGTTACAACAAATAACCATAAAGAACAATGTGGAAAAACCTTACCTCTTCCCCCACAGGTCCATCTGATACAAGATGTACAGGCTGTTCATTTTCCAGGTTTCTAGCACTAGGGTCAGCCCCTTTCCTCATCAGAAGTTTGACTGCACCAACATGAGCTCTTCTATACTGCAAGCTGGCTGCAACATGCAGTGCGGTGTTTCCATTGTATGCCTGGAAAAAAAAAAAAAAAAAAAAAAAAAAAAAAAAAAAAAAAAAGACAGAGGGTTATGAAACAGGCTTTTGACACCAGTTTAACTTCATAATGCATTCAATATAACTATTTGTTGAATTATCCAAGTCTACTACCAAAAGGCAGAGGCAGATCAAGGTCCGACTGACCTCAGTCTGGTAAAGTAATGGCAAATGGAAGACAAAAGCTTATGTACAACCTCCCTAAGACAACTCTTAAGCGGCCCTATTAAAACAGGATTTTGAGGAGGTTTTAGCATTATGTTGCGAAGCCGTGTTTCCATTTAATTGCCATATGTGGCAGCTTACAGAACGATGTAGTCTTCTCGTATGACATAGGTTACTGCAGTTGAGGTTTGTCTTAATAACTTGTGTACTCTGCTTATGGATGCAGGCAGACAGTCTGACACTATTCTGGTTGGCCACAGCCAGGTTTGCTTTACTACACCAACATTTACAACATCCCATAAACCAGTGGTTCTGAACACTATTGCAGCAAGTACTCTTGATTGGTTTACCAAGCAGCCCCAGTTGGGGGGGGGGGGGAAGGAGAGAGAGAGAGAGAGAGAGAGAGAGAGAGAGAGAGAGAGAGAGAGAGAGAGAGAGAGAGAGAGAGAGAGAGAGAGAGAGAGAGAGAGAGAGAGAGAGAGAGAGAAGAGGAGAGAGAGAGAGAGAGAGAGAGAGAGAGAGAGGAGAGAGAGAGAGAGAGAGAGAGAGAGAGAGAGAGAGAGAGAGAGGAGAGAGAGAGAGAGAGAGAGAGAGAGAGAGAGATATTTCATTTCAAGAAAGTTATTTGCTACACTTGGGAAAGGGGGGGGGGGGGGGGAAAGACACTACACATGAGAACATTAAAAAAAAGATTGCCAGATAACTAGATACCAGAGGGAAGGAGAAAAAAAAATGATGGGCATGCTTACTTTTGTGTTGATAAAGTCTAGACTATTTGCTAGATCAAGAAAGAGACTCATTAGTTCAAGGTTAGCTTCTTCGCAGGCCAGGTGAAGAGCAGTCCGTCCACTTTTACGATCCTTAAAATAAAAAAAGTCAGTGGTAAGACAACATTGTCTGGCAGATCACAAGTG